>NC_053022.1:282362231-282526216 GCF_003073215.2 Triticum urartu
AAGTGTTGAGCATCAGAAGGATGAGCCACGAGCCTGGAACGCGGAGCTGCTCCGCCCCTTTTATACTTAAGCACTCGTTCGAATAAAATGTAATAAGAAACACCTTTGTAATTTGTTTACCAAAGACAAGAGCTTTACAGTCCTCTCGTACGATTGTTGTTGTTCTTATTTACCTCTGAAATACCCCAGTGGGTGGGCTTAGCCGTGAATCTGTTTTGCCTAACTTCGAAAGAAAATCCTACCGAGTGACGAGCAAGCCTCTCATTCGGGAGGCTTAGCTGCGAATCCGTTTCGCCTAAGTTTGAAAGAAAACCCTACCGAGTGGTGAGAAATCCTCCCACTCGGGGGCTTAGCTGCAGTCCAGTACTCGCCTAAGTTCTCTCACTCGGAGACTTAGCTGCAGTCCGACACTCGCCTAAGTTTGAAAAAATCCTACCGAATGGAGAGCAATCCTCCCACTCAGGGGCTTAGCTGCAGTCCAGTACTCGCCTAAGTTCTCTCACTCAGAGACTTAGCTGCAGTCCGGTACTTGCCCAAGTTTGAAAAAATCCTACCGAGTGGAGAGCAATCCTCCCACTCGGGGGCTTAGCTGCAGTCCAGTACTTGCCTAAGTTCTCTCACTCGGAGACTTAGCTGCAATCCGGTACTCGCCTAAGTTTGCAAAAATCCTTCCGAGTGGAGAGCAATCCTCCCACTCGGGGGCTTAGCTGCAGTCCAGTACTCGCCTAAGTTCTCTCACTCGGAGACTTAGCTGCAGTCCGGCACTCGCCTAAGTTTGAAAAATCCTACCGAGTGGAGAGCAATCCTCCCACTCGGGGGCTTAGCTGCAGTACAGTACTCGCCTAAGTTCTCTCACTCGGAGACTTAGCTGCAGTCCATCACTCGCCTAAGTTTGAAACATCCTACTGAGTGGAAAGCAATCCTCCCACTCGGAGGCTTAGCTGCGAATCCGTTTCGCCTAAGTTCGAAAGAAAACCCTACCGAGTGGTGAGCAATCCTCCCACTCGAGGGCTTAGCTCCAGTCCAGCACTCGCCTAGGTTCTCTCACTCGCAGACTTAGCTGGAGTTCGACACTCGCCTAAGTTTGAAAAAATCCTACCGAGTGGAGAGCAATCCTCCCACTCGGGGGCTTAGCTGCAGTCCAGTACTCGCCTAAGTCCTCTCACTCGGAGACTTAGGTGCAGTCCAGCACTTGCCTAAGTTCGAAAAATCCTACCGAGTGGAGAGCAATCCTCCCACTCAGGGGCTTACCTGCAGTCCAGTACTCGCCTAAGTTTGAGAAAATCCTACCGAGTGAAGAGCAATCCTCCCACTCGGGGGCTTAGCTGCAGTCCAGTACTCGCCTAAGTTTGAAAAAATCCTACCGAGTGGAGAGCAGCCCTCCCACTCGGGGGCTTAGCTACAGCCCGGTGCTCGCCTAAGTTCTCCCACTCGGAGGCTTAGCTGCGGTCCAGTACTCGCCTAAGTTCGAAACATACCCCTCTCCGCAAGGACGACGAGGTGCAGGTCGACTGCAACCTTCTCCTTCGGAGCTACGGCACAAGTACAACATGCACTCTGTCCCTATCCGCAAGGATGACGAGGTGCAGGTCGACTGCAACCTTCTCCTTCGGAGCTACGGCACAAGTACAACATGCGCTCCGTCCCTATCCGCAAGGATGACGAGGTGCAGGCCGACTGCAACCCTCGCCTTCAGAGCTACGGCACAAGTACAACATGCGGTCCATCCCTATCCGCAAGGATGACGAGGTGCAGGTCGACTGCGACCTTCTCCTTCGGAGCTACGCCACAAGTACAATGTGTGCTCCATCCCTATCCGCAAGGATGACGAGGTGCAGGTCGACCGCAACCTCCTCCTTGGGGACTACGCCACAAGTACAATGTGCACTCCATCCCTATCCGCAAGGGCGACGAAGTGCAGGTCGACTGGAGTCGCCATCTCAGAGCTGCGTCTCCAGCGCAAAGACTATTCCGGGTAGAGAACAAAGTCTACTTGAAGGCAAAACGCAAGCATATTCGGAAATAAACCAAATTTGGATAGATCCTAAAGTTCCAAGCAGCAAACCAAAAGTATTCGAGCATCAAGCCCGAAGGAGTTTAACGGTTACAGCAACCACTCGGCATTCCGAGGCAAATTTAAAGCAGATTCAAGTCTCATAAGTGTGTTCACTTGGCAGGAGGAGGGCTGGCAGGCTCGACGAATTCGTCCAAGTCGATCCCATCCGTGATCCGAGTGGCAGCAGCGATGAAAGTCTCCATGAAGGACTGGAAGTCATGCTTTTTGGTGTTAGCGACCTTGATCGCTGCCAGCTTGTCTTCACGAGCTTCCTTGTTGTGGACTCGCACCAAGGACAGCGCCACATCAGCACCACACCGGGTGGAGGACTTCTTATATTCCTGCACTCGGTCAGGGATCTCATTGAGTCGAGCCATCAGGGATTCTAGATCATTTTGAAGCGTCGCCCTTGGCCAGAGCAATGAGTCGACTCGTGAGACTGCCTCCTTCAGGCGCGCGAGGTAGCTTGTGACGCTGGCGACACGAGACTCCAGTCGGAGCACGTTCATTGCAGTTTCGTCGCAAACTGGAGAAGCGATAGGATCCAGACCCGTCTCGATCTTTCCAGTTTCCTCGTCAAAGTCTTGGCAGAATTCTGCAGCCGAAAATTAGTGAGTCGACCGGATAGGATCCGTTCGCAAGCATCAACACAGTCGGTTTAAAAGAAATACCTTCCAGCATAAGATAAAGCTTCTCGGCGAGAGTTCTCAAATAAGCCTCCGTGTCATTCCTCTTGTGGACCGCAGACTCCAGCTTTTCGTTCAGGGTAATTTTGTCCTTCTTCAGACGAGTTACCTCTAGGTTAGACTCGTTGAGACAGGACTTCAGATTGGTCACCTCCCCTTCCAATGTTTCTACTGAAGCCAGCTTCTGGTCTGCGAGAGCAGTTTTATCTTGGGCTTCCTTCTGTGTAGCGGCGAGGTCCGAGTCCTTCTTCTCCAGAGCCAACTTCATTTTCTCTGCAAAAGAAGCAATCGGATCAGACAAGAGCTCAAAGAAATGTTTAGAAAAAAAACAGTCGACAGGCAGTTACCTTCCATACCGGCAGCTTCGTCTTGAGCTTTCTTTAGATTCTGCTGGGCCAACTCCAAGTCGAGGTTGAGTTGCCTCTACTTCTCCTCAAGTTCAGCAAACTTGGAAATGAGAGTACAAGACTTCTGCAGAAGGCAAAAGACGTGTCAATCGACGAGATCAAAGGTTTTTCACTTCCGAGTGGATAAAACTTAAAGAAGTTTGCTTAGAACCCAGCCGACTGCACACAGTCGACTGCGGTCTCGGGGGCTACACCCAACGGGTGCACTTGGCGTGCCCCTGCTGATTCAGACCCCACTCGATCGGTCTGCCCGGATCGAGTATAAAAAAACATCGTTCAGACTCCAGTCGACTGCCAGCAGTCGACTGCGGTCTCGGGGACTACACCCAGTGGGTGCACTTAGCGTGCCCCCACCGGCCCAGATCCTACTCGACCGGTCCGCCCAAGTCGTGTGGAAGAAAAGAAAGGAAAGTAGAACTCAGACCCTAGTCGACTGCCAGCAGTCGACTGCGGTCTCGGGGACTACACCCAGTGGGTGCACTTAGTGTGCCCCCACCGGTTTAGATCCTACTCACCCAGACTGAGTGGAAGAATGCAACTACCAAAGCCAACAAAACACCCAGTGGGTGCACTGATTCGATGCAAACAACAGGAGATTGTATAGAAGAAAAAAATTTCGGGTAGTATATCCTGATAGAACAAGGGCAGTCGAAAAGTCTACTTACTTGGACATTGGCCCGGAGAGCAGCGCTGGCATCGTAGGCAGCCTGGCTATTCTCATGCACTATCTTCATCCTCTCCATCATCACGTCAGCCTGTAGGATGGCTTCTGCAGCCGCTTCTGACTGGTTGTCCAGAACGCAGTGGCTAGTGAAGAAGAGAGCAGACGACCCAGGTGCAGCAGCTTGGACCTCTGAGGCATGAGATGGGACGAATGAACGAATCACTGGTACAGTCGACGGTGCGGGGTGCTCACTCGACAAGGGTACAACGAAGGTTACAGAGGCCCCGCCCGCATCCTCAGATTGATAGACGGTTGGTGTTGTCGTTGGTCCCCGCTGAGACGCCTTACCAGCCGTCACCTTTTTATACTTCCTGGGCCTAAGAGCCACATCTTCATCGTCGTCTGGGAGATCGATGATGTTGGGCGGAGCTGTGGAGAAGATCAGTCAACTCTAAAGTAAACTGCTAGAATTCAATCGACCGAGTAGTCAAGAGCAAGATCATAAGGGTTTTTACCTGGGTTGGAGGTGACTGCATCTTCCATCTCCTCGTCTCGGTACTGGAGAGAAGAGGTTCCTGATGTAGCAGCACTGCAAAGACCCGCACCTAGTCGGTTACGTTCTGTTTCTCGAGTCAACAAAAAAACAAGTCAAATGATTACCCGGAGATGGTAGGGATGGTCACTTTGATCCTGGGCAGAGCTTTTGGCAGTTTGGAGGGGGTGGCTTTCGGTGCTTTTGGCGCTGGAGGCGGCACAACCTTGGGCTGCTTCGGAGCCTTCTCAATCGGCGTTGGGGAAGACGTCCTGGGACGCTTCAAAGACTGCCTAGTCGGCATGGTCACCAGGTCCGGAGTGCTCGCCGGGTCGTGAGCATGTTTGGATCTCCTCTCCCTGTGAGGAGGCGAGTCGACCTCTTCGTCTTCAGTCGATTTGTCGCTCTCCTCGTCCTCCTCGGAATCCGAGCGCCACTCGCCGCTCTCGCCCCCGCTCGCTCCTTCCTCGACGTCTTGCTCCTGCACTCCATTGGGCATTGAGTACATGTCAATGAGGGCCTGAAAAGACAACGATCAAAAGAAATTCAGTCGACCATCGACAAGGTGTCACACAGTGAGTCGGAAAGATACTTGGTAAAACAGAATCATACCTGCTCCGGCTGGCGCGAGTGGTCGAATGGAATCACCCTTCTAGACCCCCCGGGGTTGTCTTTGTTGCTGGTGATTCCCATCAGCCACTTCTCCAAGATATCCACGCTGACATCCTCCAGGTGGATCCGAGTGGAGTCCTCGAGTCCAGAGTACATCCACATCGGATGATCACGAGCCTGAAGCGGTTGGATGCGTCGACCGAGAAAGACCTCCAGCAGGTCCGTCCCAGTCACCCCATCGCGGACGAGTTGGACGACCCGCTCGACCAGCACCTTGACCTGCACCTTCTCTTCTGGGACCACCTTCAGGGAGGAGGGCTTCTCCACTCGAGCCAGAGAAAAGGGAGGAAGTCCAGTCGACTGACCCGGGGTCGGCTGGTCCTTACAGTAAAACCAAGTCGACTGCCAGCCCCGGACCAAGTCGGGAAGGATCATTGCTGGGAAGGTGCTCTTGTTCCTCATCTGAATCCCCAGGCCCCTGCACATCTGGATCACGTGCGTCCTCTCATCACTCGGATAGGCCTTTTTGACCGACTGGGAGCGGCAGGTGAAGATGTGTTTGAAAAGACCCCAGTGCGGTCGACAACCCAAGAAATTTTCACACATTGACACGAAAGCAGCCAGATAGACTATGCTGTTTGGAGTGAAGTGGTGGATCTGAGCCCCAAAGAAGTTCAAAAAGCCCCGAAAGAAAGGATGGGGAGGCAGAGAAAACCCGCGATCGACGTGGGTGGTGAGGAGAATGCACTCACCCTCCCTTGGCTGTGGCTCGGTCTCGTTCCCCGGGAGCCGTGCCGATTTGTGGGGGATCAGTCCCCCCTCCACCAGGTCGTCGAGGTCGTCCTGGCTGATCGTCGAGGGGATCCAGTCGCCCTGGATCCAGCCCGGCGGCAGGCCGGATCTCGACGAGGATCCGCCCCGGCTGGTCCGGTTGCCCTTCGCCTTCGCGGTCGCCTTCTTCGGGTGCTCCAGCGTCACCGTCTTCTCTTTTCCAATGGCGGCGGATCAAGTTCGAGCGAGGGTTCAGCGACGAGAGCAGGAGCGAGCGTGGAGGAGAGGTCGAAGGAAGAAGAAAAGAGAATGGGAGCGCACGAGGCAGAGGCCCGGTCTGGTGCCTTTTATAAGGTCATTCCCCGAGTGACTGACTGGTAGGCCCAGACGATCTAAACAAATCCCGCAACAGTCGCGTGCGCAGTATGTGGCGAAAAAGGTGGCACGGAGATCGAGGAGACTTGCCTAATCCGTCCCAATTACCACGGCCCCGCCTGTCTGGCGCGCTTCCCGAAATTCGAATCTCGCGAAATCCGCGGAGAGCAGAGCAACTTGTCAGACTGAAAACGTCCTCTACATTATCATTCGGAATTCTACCGTGAAAATTCACTCGATAAAAACCAAGGACGGACCAAGGCGAGTGAAGAAGAAGTTGACGTTGTCTCCTCAGTTCATGGCTCCAGAACAAGTTATACTCACAGCACAAAGAATGAGCCGGAAGCGTTCTTAACTCCTTCCCTACTCAAACCCTGATCCATTCGGGGGCTAATGACGAAGCTATGCACCTAGGGTAGGGTCATGGATCTGTCAAGATACCCTCCCCAAGGACATCTCTAAAAGAACCAGAAGCAGTCGAAGAGAGATCATCATCCACTCGACCATGAAGTTATGTCCCACTCGATAGCTTTGAAGACACTCAACCATGCGAACAACCACTCGACCACCAGAAGATGTGAGGCCACTCACTCCACAACGGTCGGGATTTAAGTCATAGCTTTAATAATCATTTATAGCACTTTACTCCGGACGTTACCAGTAACGCTTCTCCTTTATGAACATTGAACCCTGTGTAACGGAGGGGAGCTGGGGTCCTGGCGCACTCTATATAAGCCACCCCCCTCCTCTGGGACAAGGGTTCGCACCTTTTGTAATTCACACACATATATCCAGTCGACCGCCTCCGGGCTCCGAGACGTAGGGCTGTTACTTCCTCCGAGAAGGGCCTGAACTCGTAAAACTCACGTGTACAACTCCTCCATAGCTAGGATCTTGCCTCTACATTCCTACCCCTTATTCTACTATCAGGTTTGGAACCACGACACTTCCCCCTTCTCCTACTCCAACTAGAAAAGGAGGGGGTCCTACTCCTGGTAGGAGTAGGACTCCTCCCTGGCGTTCCTCCTCCTGGCCGGCCGCCTCTCCCCCTTGCTCCTTTATATACGGGGGCACCTCTAGACACAACAATTGATCTCTTGGATCTCTTAGCCGTTTGCGGTGCCTCCCTCCACCATAGTCCACCTCAATAATATCGTAGCGGTGCTTAGGCGAAGCCCTGCATCGGTAGAACATCATCATCGTCACCACGCCATCGTGCTGACGGAACTCTCCCTCAAAGCTCGTCTGGATCGGAGTTCGAGGGACGTCATCAAGCTGAACGTGTGCTGAACTCGGAGGTGCCGTATGTTCGGTACTTGATCGGTCGGATCGTGAAGACGTACGACTACATCAATCGCGTTGTGCTAACGCTTCCGCTTTTGGTCTACGAGGGTACGTGGACAACACTCTCCCCTCTTGTTGCTATGCATCACCATGATCTTGTGTATGCGTAGGAATTTTTTTGAAATTACTACGTTCCCTGACAACCATCTTCATCATCTCAGCGCTCTCCATGATAAGGATATAGTAGTTCACGCACGGGGCTGAGGATATGTACCAGTAGCTATGTGTTTGATCTCTCTCTCTCTCTATCTATCTATCTCTCGTGTCCTTGATTTGGCACGATCTTGATGTATCGCGAGCTTTGCTATTATAGTTGGATCTTATGATGTTTCTCCCCCTCTATCTCTTGTAATGGATTGAGTTTTCCCTTTGAAGTTACCTTATTGGATTGATTCTTTAAGGATTTGAGAACAATTGATGTATGTCTTGCATGGGATACCTGTGGTGACAATGGGGTATTCTGTTGATTCACTTGATGTATGCTTTGGTGAGCAACTTGTGGGTTCTGTGACCTTGGGAATCTATGCACAGCGGTTGGCACACATTTTATTCTTGACTCTTCGGTAGAAACTTTGGGGCACTCTTTGAAGTTCTTTGTGTTGGTTGAATAGATGAATCTGAGATTGTGTGATGCATATCATATAATCATACATGCGGATACTTGTGGTGACATTGGAGTATCTAGGTGACATTAGGGTTTTGGTTGATTTGTGTCTTAAGGTGTTATTTTACTATGAACTCTAGGGTCATTTGTGACATTTATAGGAATAGCCCAATGGATTGATCGGAAAGAATAACTTTGAGGTGGTTTCGTACCCTACAATAATCTCTTCGTTTGTTCTCCGCTATTAGTGACTTTGGAGTGACTCTTTGTTGCATGTTGAGGGATACTTATATGATCTAAATGTTATCCTTGTTAAGAGAACTTGCACTAGTGAAAGTATGAACCCTAGGCCTTGTTTCAACGCATTGCAATACCGTTTTTGCTCACTCTATCATTACTTACCTTGCTGTTTTTATATTTTCAAATTACAAAAACCTATATCTACCATCCATATTGCACTTGTATCACCATCTCTTCGCCGAACTAGTGCACCTATACAATTTACCATTGTATTGGGTGTGTTGGGGACACAAGAGACTCTTTGCTATTTGGTTGCAGGGTTGTTTGAGAGAGACCATCTTCATCCTTCGCCTCCCACGGATTGATAAACCTTAGGTCATCCACTTGAGGGAAATTTGCTACTGTCCTACAAACCTCTGCACTTGGAGGCCCAACAACATCTACAAGAAGAAGGTTGTGTAGTAGACATCAAGCTCTTTTCTGGCGCCGTTGCCGGTGAGGTGAGTGCTCGAAGGTATATCTTTAGATCCTGTAATTGAGTCTTTTAGTTTCTTGTTTTATCACTAGTTTAGTCTATAAAATAAAACTACAAAAAAATGGAATTGAGGTTTCCACATATGCTTCATCTTTTTAATGTCTTTTGTGAAAATAAGGATTCCGATAATTGTGCCAAAGTGTTAGAAGAAGAATGCAATAAAATGTTTGGCATACAATCTTTGAATGATGAATGATTGCAATATTGTTAGTATGAACTCTTTGAATATCCATAGTACTAATGATGATTGCACTAGTCATGATAAAAATATTTCTTATAAGCATGTCAATTTTTGTGGAGTTCATAGAGCTTGCAAGAACACACAAAATAGGGAAGATAGATTTTGCAAGAGGCATAAGTATTTAGAAACTAAATGGTTGCAAGAGAGGCTAGATGCTTGTGCTGAAAATTTAAAATTTATTTGCCATCCTTGTGAACTTTGCAATGAACGTGATCATTTAAATCTCCAATGCAAATTGTTTCATGATCGAATCGTGTCCAAAAATTGTGATGACTTGATTTCCCTTGCGCATCATAATGAACTTAGTTTGCTTGTGGGTTATGAACAAATGAAACGTATAACTAATGATCTTCCAGAATTTATTCTGGATAAAGTTCTTGATTTTGATCTAGAGGAAATTTATATGTATTGTGTAGTGAATTGCATTGAAAATCCTTATATTGCCAATTACATAAAGACAAGAAAACAAATAGAAGATGAAGAGAATACTAATGAAAGGAAAGAGATTTCCCAATATCCTCCTCTTCTTTCTTATGATGAATCAGGTAACGAGGAGGAGCTTTCTATTCAACCAATCTCATTAATAAGGAGCTCCAAAAAGAGGATTAAACCCACACATGATGCGAAGAAGAAAAAGAAAAGATGAAGAAGCAAAGGTAAAAAGGTATCCCTTCCAAATGATGTTGCTCCTATTACTCACTGTGATGATGATAATTGCTATACTATTGGTGCTATCCATACTATTAATGATGAGGCTGATTATGCTTATGATATTCAAAGGCCCAAGCTTGCACTACAAAAAAATACACTTCTGTGATGATACGTGTTTGTCACAGTAGGTCACGTTTTCTATCATGCATGTACATCCATGACAATTTTATGACAGAATCAAGATAGTCATACATGTGCTGTCGTAGAAGTGTTCCATGACATTACCAAAATTATCATCACGGAAGTGTCCATTTCCATAATGATAAATCGCGTGTCACAGAAGTGCTTTCATCAAGGGTTACTGACACGTGGCATCCACCGTAACGGAATGCCGTTAAGCTATCGGGTCCAGTTTTGGATCCGACAACCCGTTAACAACCCCGACCAATGGGGATTTTCCACGTGTAAAATCATCATTGGCTGGAGGAAACATGTGTCAGCTCACCGTTGGGACAGATGTGTCCACTCATTGGACCCAAAGCGCCTATGATACGTCGACACGTGGCACGGCCCAACAGAGGCCCATTCCTATGAAAAGGCCGGCCCGTTTGACTTGGTCAAAAGGTGGTGTGCCGGCCCACGGCAAGCCTGTTAACGGCATGTTCGCATATAGCCCATTTATAGCCCACTAACCCAAGGCTCGTTTATGGCCTATCCGAATTAGGCCCAGTAGCGTCATCTGGGCCATCCAATATAATTCCAGCCCATTTTAACTTCTGGCCCATGTATGGCCCATGACGTCTTTTGGCCCATATGAGGCCCTTAGTAACCCTCGGCCCATTAACGGCCCGTGGTAAAACTGGCCCATAATGAATAGTGTATCAATTTAAACCCATTAACGGCCCATTATTCCGTTGGGCCGTTTACAGCCCATGTTATCTTTCGGCCTTCTCAGGGCCCATTTATTCTTGGGCTCATTTCCAGCATTCGTTTACTTTTGGCCCGTTACTGTCATTTTCTGCTTGTGGGCCAAATTCAGCCCGTGGTTACAGTCGGCCCATTTGTGGCCCGTTAATACGTTGGGCCGTTTTCATAGCGTCATCAAATATGGCCGATTAACGACGGCCCGTTATGGTCGACCCATGAACGGACGATTTCAACTCTAGCCCATTTAAGTACATAATGTGGTCTGTTATTGGCCCATTGTAGGATCGAAAGTATGTCTAGAGGGGGGGTGATTAGACTACTTGACCAAATAAAAACTTAACATTTTCCCAATTTTAGTTCTTGGCAGATTTTAGCTATTTTAGGACAAGTCAAAGCAATCATCACACAATTCAAGCAAGCATGCAAAGAGTATATTGGCAGCGGAAAGTAAAGCATGCAACTTGCAAGAATGTAAAGGGAAGGGTTTGGAGAATTCAAACGCAATTGGAGACACGGATGTTTTTCCCGTGGTTCGGATAGGTGGTGCTATCCTACATCCACGTTGATGGAGACTTCAACCCACGAAGGGTAACGGTTGCGCGAGTCACACAGGGCTCCACCCACAAAGGGTAACGGTTGCGCGAGTCCACACAGGGCTCCACCCACGAAGGGTCCACGAAGAAGCAACCACCCACAAAGGGTCCACGAAGAAGCAACCTTGTCTATCCCACCATGGCCATCGCCACAGGACTTGCCTCACTAGCGGTAGATCTTCACGAAGTAGGCGCTCTCCTTGCCCTTACAAACTCCTTGGTTCAACTCCACAATCTTGCCGGAGGCTTCCAAGTGACACCTAGCCAATCTAGGAGACACCACTCTCCAAGAAGTAACAAATGGTGTGTAGGTAATGAACTCCTTGCTCTTGTGCTTCAAATGATAGTCTCCCCAACACTCAACTCTCTCTCATAGGATTTGGATTTTGTGGAAAGAAGATTTGAGTGGAAAGCAACTTGGGAAGGCTAGAGATCAAGATTCATATGGTAGGAATGGAATATCTTGGTCTCAACACATGAGTAGGTGGTTCTCTCTCAGAACATATGAGTTGGAATTGTTTATGTGTTCTGATGGCTCTCTCCTCGAATGAAGAGGAGGTGGAGGGGTATATATAGCCTCCACACAAAATCCAACCGTTACACACAGTTTTCCAATCTCGGTGGGACCGAATCAACAAACTCGGTCGGACCGAAAATGTAAACCTAGTGACCGTTAGAGATTTTCGGTGGGACTGACATGCAACTCGGTAGGACCGATATGGTTAGGGTTTGGGCATAACGTAATCTTGGTGAGACCGATTACACAAACTCAGTGAGACCGAATTTGGTAATTAGCTAACCAGAGAGTTGGTCAGGCAAACTCGGTGGGACCGATTTGCTCTTTCGGTGAGACCGAAAAGTTACAAAGAGGAAACACTGAATTTACATTGCAATCTCGGTGGGACCGATCCGCTCTTTCGGTGAGACCGAAAAGTTACGAAAGGGAAACAGAGAGTTTGCAATCCCATCTCGGTGAGACCGAGATCCCTATCGGTAGAACCGAATTGCTAGGGTTTGGCAGTGGCTTATGACAAGTGAAATTCGGTGGCGCCGGATAGAAAGAATCGGTAGGACCGAGTTTGGCTTAGGGTTTAGGTCATATGTGGATATGGGAAAGTAGTTGAGGGTTTTTTGGAGCATATCACTAAGCACATGAAGCAAGAGGCTCATTAAGCAACACCTCATCCCTCCTTGATAGTATTGGCTTTTCCTAAAGACTCAATGTGATCTTGGATCACTAAAATATAAAATGAAGAGTCTTGAGCTTTTGAGCTTGAGCCAATCCTTTGTCCTTAGCATTTTGAGGGTTCCACTTTCACATCCATGCCATGCCAATCATTGAGCTTTCCTGAAATAATCATCTTGGAATAGCATTAGCTCAATGAGCTATATGTTGTTATGAATTACCAAAACCACCTAGGGATAGTTGCACTTTCAATCTCCCCCTTTTTGGTAATTGATGACAACATATAGATCAAAGCTTCGACAAATGATAATAAGCATGAAATATATCGTCGCTTTGAGAAGTATGTGATAAGTAAGAGCTCCCCCTAAATTTGTGCATATTTAAAATTTGCTTTAGACTGCAAATGCACAAGGAGTTAGAGTCATGGGTTACTCTTCCATGTCACATACATCTTGGTGGAGCGCTTAAAATGATAAGAATGAAATACATGCACTCATCACCAAGAATAGTGAATGATCACATAAGATAGATAAGATAATAGCATTAAGCAAGCATTAAGTGTAGCTTATGATCAAACACATGATCATCAATGTCTCACAAGCAATGACATAGTATCTCAAGCACTCAAAAGCAAACAAGTTTGAAAAACCACCAAATAAAGCAAGAGAGAAAAGCAACACTCTCTCTCTCGAAGCCTATGATCTATACATTTTTCTCCCCCTTTGGCAACAATTTACCAAAAAGTTCCTAGAAAAATGCATAGTGCTAAGTCGACGCTCAGGCTTGATCTTCAGGTGGTGGTGGAGTCCGGATCACTCCAAGGACGAAGGCTTCTATAGACGCTGAAGTAGACGCTGGAGTTGGAGCTGAAGTAGATGCTGGAGCTGGTGGAACTGAGGCTGTAGCTGGTGCTGAAGTGGTGGCTCTGGTGTCAGCAACTGGCACGGTAGACGACCTCGGACCTCGTGGCACTCTGGCAAAGGCATCAGTGGTAGTCCTTCCTCTCCTCTCCTGCATGTCATCCTGGAGCTGCTCCACTGCAGTCTGACTCTCTGTCACCTTGACATCCAAGTCATAGAACTTTTGTTCCATGATCCTCTCTAAGCTTGCCTGGTTCTGAGTTAGGGTGGCTAGTCCTTTCTCAATCCGCAGGGTGGATGCAATCAGGTAACCAAGCTGCTCTTGTTTAGTTTTCATGAAATACTCAGATGCCTCCTCTTGGGTTGGCATCTTGGCAGCTTTCTCCTTCCTTGCCTTCTCCTTCTTGGCTTGTGCTTGGGCAGATGATGGCTCATTCTCAGTCATGACTACTTGATTGTCCTCAAAATCTGGACGGATGGGTAAGTGTTCCTTGTCCAACAAGTATATGCCCGTGCCCATCTTGGAGTTAATGATCTCCTGAATTTGAGGGGCATAACCACAGCTCCTCTTCTGATCTGCTGCAGTCCTCTTGATAGTCTCTACTATGAGGCTCATGACCTTGAATTTCTGTGGCACATCAAATACATGTAGCAAGTTGATTGCATGGCCTCTGATCATCTTGTGATCACCTGACTTGGGCAAGAGAGTGTGCCTCAATATCCAATTGATTGTTGGCAGCCCTGACAGAAGATAGTGCACAGACCCAAACTTGAAAGTATCAAGAGCTTCATTGGGAATCTCCTTGTACATGTTGGACATTGAGTTGTGGTCCATCTTCTTCTTGGCATAAATGTCCAAGTCATATGCTTGCTCCTCTGGGGCATTGATCAACTTTGCCCATTCCTCAACAGTTGATTGGTACCTCGTACCTTCAGACATCCATGTGATCCTTCCATCTGGGTAGAAGTGTGCTGTGGAGTAGAATTGCATGATAAGCTCCTCGTTCCACTTTGTGAGATTCTGCCCAACAAAGTCTGCAACTCCACACGCACTAAAGCTATCATACACTCCAGGGTAGTGTTCCTCATT
Source organism: Triticum urartu (assembly GCF_003073215.2). Taxonomy (NCBI): domain Eukaryota; kingdom Viridiplantae; phylum Streptophyta; class Magnoliopsida; order Poales; family Poaceae; genus Triticum; species Triticum urartu. Next base: position 282,376,606 of record NC_053022.1, read on the forward strand.
TTCCTTCATGTAGGTCCAGTCGACCCATCTCATGTCACAAACAATGGGCTTCTTGTCAAGCAGTACTGTCTCATAGAAATCTTGCTGCTCCTTGGTGTGAAATCTGTAATCCACAGCAGTCCTTCTCCTTGAAGCATATGGATCTGCTTCTCTCCACTTCCTCAGCCCTGAGTCTCTCCTGAGCTTCATGTCCTCAGCCACAGGATGAGCATCATTGTGGTCTGGGATCTTGGGCTTGAGTTTTCTGAGAACTTGCTCTTTATCCTCTTCTTCAGCAGCTTCAGGCACTGGGGCCTTGTTCTTTTCAGCAGCAGGTATGCTCCTTGTATTTCTCTTTGGTGCTGTCTTGACCTTTGATGCAGCCTTGGGCTTAGATGCAGTAGCCCCTGATTTGATAGCATCACCCATTAGCTTGGGTGCCTTAGGTGCTGGTGCAGCAACCTCTTCTTCCTCTTCCTCTTCCATAATGGAAGCCTTTCCAAGCACTCTGGCTACGGTCTTCTTGACCCTTTTCCTTCCTCTTCTTGCCTTCAGCAACAACTGGCTCTTTGGGTGCAGGCTTTTCAGTTGAAGCTCTAGCCTTTGACATAGGCTGCCTGCCTGCTGTCCTTTTGATCTTCAGTCCTGGCTTTGTGCCTTGAGCTGGCTCAACTCTCTTTGATGTGGCCTCTTCCTCTGCCACATAATCTTCATCTTCAGAATCAGAAGTTCTCTTCTTCCTTTGTCTAGTGGCAGCTTTTGGCAGATTGCTTGGGGTACTTCTGCTACCATCATCTGAAGAGCTGGAGGGACTAGTGCCCTCACTCATCACCACTTGCTGTTCTGACACATTCTGGCTGTCACTCTGATCTGACATGTTGAACAAGCTGACTGCTGACCCTGTGAACAGTTTATAGATGAGGTAGAATAGATGAGCATCACAAAATGCAGAGATTTTTGTACAAGAATGATCCAAAAACTTAGTTTTAGTTTCCCACTGAAATCATCTCGGATCTACCGATTTTTAAACTCGGTGATACCGAAGCAGTTTTGGCACCTAAACTAGTGAACTCGGTCAGACCGAGTCACAGTTCGGTGGCACCGAGACTGCTAGGGTTTCACAGAGTTCCAAAATCGGTCACACCGATAAGTAATTCTCGGTCAGACTGAGTCTCACTTGTGCAATGGCATAAGCCAAATCGGTGGGACCGAGTTTTTCAACTCGATGGGTCCGAGATGGTTTCGGCGGAAACCTAACCCTAAAATTTTCGAATCAAACCTAATCTACGAGCGCATTGACTGGATAGGAGTGTTTCAATCGTGGCAAGAATCATGATGATCACAATGTGCTAAGAATCGGATTGGAGAATAGCACAAAGATCGAGTCCATACCCTAGTTCGGCTGGGACTCGCTACGGCGGCAACGGCGGGGTAGAATTCCCGTTGACGGCGACGGAGACCAGCGACTGGAGGCAGCTGGCGGCGAGGAGACGATCCGGAGACCACGTTGGCAGAGCAGGCATCGCGCGGGCGAAGGGGTTCGGAGAAATTTCCAAAATTTTGCCCGTGACTATATATAGCCTGACCCTGTCGGTGTGACCGAGTGGAACAACTCGGTGGCACCGAGATTCATAACTGCAGGCAGTTACTGAAACTCGGTGTGACCGAAAGGTTCAAATCGGTTGCACCGAGATCGAAAACCTAGATCAACTTAATGATCTTGGTAGGACCGAAAGTGGGGTATCGGTCAGACTGAGAATCATAAAGAGGTTTTGGAAGTTTAAGTCTATGACGAGTCGGGGACTCCGAGCGCTCCTCACATAGAGTGGTTCGAATCTGACTTGATCAAATTTTGTGATGCAGCATGAATAGAGTTTGAGACGAGAAAAGCATAGATAGCTAGAGGAGGTTCTTAGGCATTCTTGTCCATCCACTTGGCAAAAGAAAATAAAACCAAACAATCAAAACAACAAGTGGATGTCCTCGAATGAGTAAAATATGCAACTAGCATGCTCACACAATAAGATGGCAAATGAAATATGTGACAAGGCATGCACAACCAATTCTAGCAACTATCAAGCAATTTGCGATGACTAGGTCATCTATATATGAGTATATTGACTTAGGAGTCAAGTGAGAACACTTGATCATAGGTCATACTCATTGTTTAAGCTCAAGTGGGGTTACCACTTTTACATAAAGCATTGTTGTGTTCACATCTTTAGAGTTGCTTTAGCTCAAGTCTTAGAGTAAAGCTCCCCCTAGATGTGATATCCCCCCTAAGAGGGATGAACTAACCTTGGGTTTTGTCGATGATGACTTCATGTAGATGTTGAAGATGTGGATGCTCAATGTTGATGTAGATCACTTGGAGCTATCCATTTGAGTGAATTGCACTTTCAATACCTACATGGGTTAGTCCCACAAGGAACAAACAAGGATATCCATAGACATAGAGTGATGCACACACAAGATGATGTCCATGAAAACTTTTAGGTTACCTTGTCCCTTGTCTTACCAACAAGAGGGTTTGTGACTCCTTGAACTAGTGCAGGATGTGGAGGTTGATTGCACTTGTTCTTGCCAAAATGATAAGAGTGAAGTATGTTGGCGGAGTCACCCTCAAGAACTCTCTAGTTCTTCTTCTTTTGGATCCACATCATCTTGATGGGAATCCTTGGAGTTGTAGTCGTACTTGATGAAGTGGAACTTGAAGTAGTCTTGGGAATCCACTTGACTAAGGTCTTAGGAGCTTCTTCAAATGCGTCAATTTCCTCTTGAAGCTTGTCCTTGCCTTTTTGCTTGTAGTCTTGTGGTGGAAGATCATCTTGAGCTTGTGTCCCCTTGAAATAAGTATCATACTTCTCTTGTTGAGGAACAAACTTTGTCTTGGGGTATTGATCTTCTTCCCACTCAACTCCATTGGCATTGAACTTTCGTTCAAAACCAACACCTTGATTCTTCCGGTGCATTCCTTGCTTGCGCACAATTTCCTCGAATTGCTTGCTCCCGGCAAGGCTTTTGTACACTCCTTTCTCTATAATTCCCTTCAATAAGCTATTTTCTTGCTCAAGTGTAACTTGGCTAAGAGAATCATTAGTGGAATCAAGAGAACTACTAGAAGCAACAATATTGGATTTAGCATGATCATTGTTACTGCTAGAGGAAGAATCTTTCTTGTTCTTGTTACTAGACTTGACTTGAGGCATGTAAGTGGATAAGAGTAAACGCTTGGAAATGTAAGAAGAACTTTTCTTGCAGAGATCATCATTGATTGCTTTTAAGAACTCATGCTCTTGCTCAAGATTGAGCTTTTCAAAGCGTAATTTCTCATGAGCTCTTAAAAGTTCTCGATGATCTTCGAAGATAGTTTCATGAGCTAACTAAAGAGTGTTTAGTTCTTTAGTTAGAGCCTCAATCTTTTCCTTCATTCGTTTTATCTTGATTAGCATGATTAATTGACGTTTCATCATAGTATTCATCACTAGAGTTGTCAACAAGCAAATCATCACCTAACAAGTCATCTTCATCACTATTGAAATCAACATACTCGGGTGTGTTACCATAGGACCTTTGGCCATGAAGCATCTTCCAATTCCTTCATTTGGTGAGTCAAATATGTCGTAGGAGTTGGTTGACACAAGTGCTAGACCGGCAACACCTTCATCTTGAGTATCTTCGGAGTCGGAGTGATAACTTCTCTCGGAGTGGCTGTCGGAGTCAGAGCCGGATACCCATTCACCAACATGAGCTTGATGTCTTCGTCTTGTGTAGCTCCTTGATGATTTTTCCTTCCTTTCCGAATCCTTGCTTCTCCGTGAGTATCTTCGTTCATAACGATCATCTCTACTCCTTCTCTCTCTTGGTGGTGATTCTTTGCTTCTTCTTTTTGGAGAATCTTCTCTTCTCTTGTAGGGAGCCGTACACTCATTGGAATAGTGTCCGGGTCTTCCACAACTGTAGCAGTTTCGCTCTCGACTAGAAGATCTTTTGTCATTGTAGGACCTTGACTTGAAGCTTCTATCTTTGCTTCTACTCTTGTAGAACTTGTTGAAGTTCTTCATCATTAAGCTCAATTCTTCATTGAAGTCTTGTTTCTCACTTGATGATGTAGGGGCTTCACATGAGGCTTTATAGGCACCACTTGATTTGTTGTGAAGTTCCTATTTATCCTTAAGTGACATCTCATGAGCAACAATCCTTCCAATCACCTTTGTTGGCTTGAGATCTTTGTAATTGGACATCATTTGGATCAATGTGCACACGGTATCATATTTCCATCCAAGGCTCTTAGAATCTTCTTGATGATGAATCTATCGGTCATCTCTTCACTTCCTAAGCCGGCAATCTCATTTGTAATGGGAGCAAGCCTAGAGTACATTTCAGCGACACCTTCACCATCCTTCATCTTGAACTTGTCAAGTTGACTTTGAAGCACATCCAACTTGGATTCCTTGACGGAGTCGGTACCTTCGTGCATATCAATCAAAGTGTCCCAAATTTCCTTCGCATTCTCAAGACGGCTGATTTTGTTGAATTCTTCGGGGCACAATCCGTTGAAGAGAATATCACAAGCTTGAGCATTGTATTGCAACATCTTCAACTCATCCGCGGTAGCTTCACGGTTTGGTTCTTTCCCATCAAAGAAGTCACCTTGCAAACCAACACACACAATAGCCCAAACGGGGGGGGTTATGTCCAAGAATATGCATTTTAATTTTATGCTTCCAACTAGCAAAATTAGTACCATCAAAGTAGGGACCTCTACGGTGATAATTTCCCTCGCTAGACACCATACTCTCCTAGGTTGTGAAACCAAGGCTATGACCACCAAAAGCTATGGAGATCAAAGCAAATGGAGACCAAAGCTCTGATACCACTTGTAGGATCGAAAGTATGTCTAGAGGGGGGGGTGATTAGACTACTTGACCAAATAAAAACTTAACCTTTTCCCAATTTTAGTTCTTGGCAGATTTTAGCTATTTTAGGACAAGTCAAGCAATCATCACACAATTCAAGCAAGCATGCAAAGAGTATATTGGCAGCGGAAAGTAAAGCATGCAACTTGCAAGAATATAAAGGGCAGGGTTTGGAGAATTCAAACGCAATTGGAGACACGGATGTTTTCCCGTGGTTCGGATAGGTGGTGCTATCCTACATCCACGTTGATGGAGACTTCAACCCACAAAGGGTAACGGTTGCGAGAGTCCACACAGGGCTCCACCCACAAAGGGTAACGGTTGCGCGAGTCCACACAGGGCTCCACCCACGAAGGGTCCACGAAGAAGCAACCACCCACAAAGGGTCCACGAAGAAGCAACCTTGTCTATCCCACCATGGCCATCGCCCACACAGGACTTGCCTCACTAGTGGTAGATCTTCACGAAGTAGGCGATCTCCTTGCCCTTACAAACTCCTTGGTTCAACTCCACAATCTTGTCGGAGGCTCCCAAGTGACACCTAGCCAATCCAAGAGACACCACTCTCCAAGAAGTAACAAATGGTGTGTAGGTAATGAACTCCTTGCTCTTGTGCTTCAAATGATAGTCTCCCCAACACTCAACTCTCTCTCATAGGATTTGTATTTTGTGGAAAGAAGATTTGAGTGGAAAGCAACTTGGAAAGGCTAGAGATCAAGATTCATATGGTAGGAATGGAATATCTTGGTCTCAACACATGAGTAGGTGGTTCTCTCTCAGAACATATGAGTTGGAATGTTGTATGTGTTCTGATGGCTCTCACATCGAATGAAGAGGAGGTGGAGGGGTATATATAGCCTCCACACAAAATCCAACCGTTACATACAGTTTTCCAATCTCGGTGGGACCGAATCAACAAACTCGGTCGGACCGAAAATGTAAACCTAGTGACCGTTAGAGATTTTCGGTGGGACTGACATGCAACTCGGTAGGACCCATATGGTTAGGGTTTGGGCATAACGTAATCTCGGTGAGACCGATTACACAAACTCGGTGAGACCGAATTTGGTAATTAGCTAACCAGAGAGTTGATCAGGCAAACTCGGTGGGACCGATTTGCTCTTTCGGTGAGACCGAAAAGTTACAAAGGGGAAACACTGAATTTACATTGCAATCTCGTTGGGACCAATTCGCTCTTTCGGTGAGACCGAAAAGTTACGAAAGGGAAACAGAGAGTTCGCAATCCCATCTCGGTGAGACCGAGATACCTATCGGTAGAACCGAATTGCTAGGGTTTGGCAGTGGCTTATGACAAGTGAAACTCGGTGGCGCTGGATAGGAAGAATCGGTAGGACCGAGTTTGGCTTAGGGTTTAGGTCATATGTGGATATGGGAAAGTAGTTGAGGGGTTTTGGAGCATATCATTAAGCACATGAAGCAAGAGGCTCATTAAGCAACACCTCATCCCTCCTTGATAGTATTGGCTTTTCCTATGGACTCAATGTGATCTTGGATCACTAAAATATAAAATGAAGAGTCTTGAGCTTTTGAGCTTGAGCCAATCCTTTGTCCTTAGCATTTTGAGGGTTCCACTTTCACATCCATGCCATGCCAATCATTGAGCTCTGAATAATCATCTTGGAATAAGCATTAGCTCAATAGCTATATGTTTAGAATTACCAAAACACCTAGGGATACGTTTGTCTTCTATCATTGTTTGGCCATCCGGATACGGCGTAGAAGGCATTAATGATCGGCATTAAAGGGATTGTGTCTAGGCGTATCAATGGCAGTTTGTTTTATTGCCGTGAAGGCCACATTGATTTCTACGGCGTAGGAGGCCCATGTTAGTACAGTAAATATGTAGCCATGTTATGTGTCCTAGTTTTTAAAAATAGGTTATATGTGGCCGCTGCAAAAGGGAAAAAGACTTTCATTATGCGAACGGTAATAGAGTTTTTGTTTGGTCGTAGCTTTCAGTACAGGTTGTAAAGTATAAAATGCGGCACATAAAGCCCCCTTTAGTCGTTAGCAGAATCGTGGAAGGAACAGTGGCACGAGCACTCCCGAGGCAGACGTTTGGTAAGGTTGGGAACAAACGGTATTAAAGGTTGAGGGTTGGGTTAATATCTTTTTATTATTTCGTGTTTTCATAATTCTTTTCGTTGCTGTATTTTTTGAATACAATTGTCAATTGCATCATAATAAATAGAATTTGTAAGAAGACGTCATTATTATAGTACATAATATATCATTAAAATAACATGAGTTCCAAACACATTATAATCAACATATTATATGGTGGTGTATCAACATGTATATATATATTATTTAGCTAGCTATATACAATTTCTCCTAATTGGTGCCTTCGGAGCCAGTGGCATTAGCCTAATTGGTGCCTTCGAAGCACGATGACAATTGGAAGTGGTTCATGGGGGCGGCAGCGGGTAATAGTATTCTCCTTTGGGATCTATGACCTGGTCGAGCAAAAATCCCGCTATTTTTGAATTGCTTCTATGCGCTCTCTACTAGGAGCTGCTCCGCACCTCTCTGAACTGTTAAGAAGGAGATCAATATGCATGTGTATTAGTTGTGTGACTAGATATCGATAATGGTGTAAAAATTGTGAATAGTGTTCTGACAAACGTACCCAGTCCTGTCTTTGAGATCTGCTCCTTTCGGACGCCATCATGCGAATGTTCTCGCAAACGTAGTATGCACACAGATTATTCCCCGGCTGCTTCAGGGCCTTTACGAGAATGGAATTTGATCAGATAATAATTAATCAAGCATGATAATTAAAGAGATGGCAGCTAGCTAGTACTACTTAATTACTTACCTTGGGTCGATACCATTTCAGCTTTCGTTTCCATTGGCCTGGAGTGACGCTGATGAACTTTTCCAAGCCCTGCCCGCCGACAAAGAAAATGAATAAAGGGGTTATTAAATAGTTCATATCAGGAAATGACGAACTAAATAGGCTGAGATATAGTTAATAATGATTGAAATTACCTGTTGACTATCCCAAACAAGATGGTGTAGTCACTTGCTTTTTTAAGTAGTGAGTCCAGTATTTCAACTGTTCCTTCATCAACTTTAATGATTAACAAGATCCAGTGAAATCTGCATGCACACACGTTTGCATGTCTTAATTAAGCGGGCATATGTAAGCAAAAACATGTAGCTAGCTAGTAGGCAAAAACAGAATTTGTAGTACAAGACAGTGTGACTCACTCAAAGTTGTAAGGAAGTAGTATATCTTCATTGTATTTGAGGCGCTTGAAGAACTCTAGCATGCTTTCCTCTACACTTTTTTCATAATGATCTAATTTCCATGTGTATTCATTAATGGTATTTGGGTCAACGAACCCAATGCCATAGCGTCCACCTTTTTTCATTTCATAAATCTTCATCCTGCATAATACCACAGAAAAGAATATAGTGAGGATAATTACAGGTAATGATTGATCAAAATGATCACTACAGCTAGCTTGAGACTTAAATTACAGAAAGAAATCACTTACAGACAATAGCAACTGACGATAGATTTGTCGAGTGCGTCTTGATTGTATAACTGAAATAGTTCTGAATACTCAACGGACACAGCTTTCTCATGGTAGTAATGATCCTTCTTGACATTCACCATGAGGGACTCTCGATTGGAAATCTTGGTAATGTCCATGTACCATTGATGCAATTCATACATTCTCGTTGGGAGCTTCTTGACCTGTCTGGCTCGACAAGGTTGGCCCCGGACATATTTCCGTTTGATTTCCTGCCTTCAATAAGCATGGACGTCGATGTCGCGGCTTTCGAACAGGGTATCTGAGCCTTTTAGCTTGAATATGACATCCATCGTTATTACTACCAACAGCCGCTGGGAACGTTCGTTGCCCCAATATAATTATTGGGCTGGGCGATAGTCGGCAGTGGTGGTGGGAAAACAGAGAGGGGGATGAGTTGCGTGGACGTATTACATGCATGGGAACGTTGTTACGGGCTCCTTTGGCAGGGTGTGATTTGCTCGGGCTCGAGCTCGTGCCTCTTTGCTGATAAGTCCAATCTGACTCTCGCGAGCGAGGTGGCGCTCAATTAGTGTTTCAACGGCTTGGGAGCGCTGGTGCTACTAGACATAAGATGAAGGTGGGTCAATTCTTTGCTTAGGGCATACTTCTCGCCTTGGCGGGCAGAAGTGCGTTTCGGGTGCAATGGGGCTACAATCGGCTCGAGTATGTGCTGCATTGTCCTCCGGACCTTGTCGTAAAGCCTCTCGAAGGAGGCCGGGCTGGCTGACCAGTATATGAATGGCTGGCGGCTGCGCTGCCTGTACCTCCAGTACTACCTCGACTTGTACCGCTACGCACCATAGCTGAGGCGGCTCTCTTCCGTGATTGCTGAGGCGGCGAAGACGGCTGATGTGGCTGAGTTGGAGGAGGAGGAGTGGCCTGAAGCTGTGCCGGACTTGGAGGAGGAGTGGCCTGACGCTTTGCCGGACTTGGAGGAGGAGTGGCCTGAAGCTGTGCCGGACTTGGAGGAGGAGTGGCCTGACGCGTTGGTGGACTTGGAGGAGCGGGAGTCTGCTGACTCGGTGGCGGACTTCGACGAGGAGTCGGATGACGCGGTGTCGGTGGCCTTCGAAAGATGATGCAATCCTTTCTCCATAGGATGATACGATGGTTGGCCTCTCCCAGTGTGTGCTCCTCGTCACCTCCAGGAATGTCAAGCTCTAGCCCCGAATATTGGTCCACCACCTCATCAACCAAGACACGAGCATAGCCCGCTGGAATCGGGTTGCAATGGAAGGTTGCCTCGGGGGGATTTGTAAAAGCAACGGCGTCCGCCACCTTCATGGATATGTTCTTCATTTTGAAGTGTAGCTCGCAGTTAGTGTTCTCCATGATGTCATCCACTGGGTAGCTATCCAGCAATGCGTCGCCGGGGCGGAACCCACGCTGCTTCTCGGCATGGATGGGACGGTGCTATCCAATGCTGGATCATCCGCTTGCAGCTGTGAGACCCCCTTTGCTGGCTAAGTGAGTCGATCTGCTCCTGCTGCTGGAATTTGACTGCCAAGTCCGGCGCTGATTCTAGGCTGAAGCGTTCATAGTCCAGCTTCTGCTCTACTCCTCTCTCTTTTCTCCTCCGCAATCTTCTTCTCGCACGGGTTCTGTAGTCGCGTTCAGTCGAAAAACCCCATCATACCACGGAATAACGCGCCTTGCCTCGTGTCTCCCGGTGTATGTCAAGGAGTTGTAATGTCATACCTGTTGGGCTGGGAGCACCAGATCGAGCCTCTTCTCTTGCAAAAGAGCTTTTTGGGCTCGATACATGTCTTCGGACTTTGTGGCTCGGGTCAACTCCCCCATGGGCATAGACAAGTCCTGACTGGGGCAGCTCATGTTTGGAGGTAATCTGCATTCACTTCTTTTCTCAGCTTCCATTAGCATTCCCACTAATGCATATCCCGGGGCCAGCATGAACTTATCTATTTTGCGGCATTGGGCCTTGTTTTCTTCGACCGTTAGATAATTCCGATTCCTTGAATTTCATGAAATCGTCCCAATGAGCACTTTGCTTCTCTAGTGTTCCCTGAATACTGGAGTCTTCCTTCCTCCCTTGACGTACTTGTCCCATACATGATTCTTGTGGTTGTTGAATGCAACCGCCATCTTCCTAAGAGCAGCGTCCTTGACTTTCTCCACATCTGCAAATGATCTGGTAGGGTGAAATGTTCCATGAGAGTTATCCCAAAGCAGACTTTTTTGTCTGTCGTCGACAAAAGTAAGATCTGGACGTGGCTTTGCTGGCTCTCTCCATTCTTGAAGGGAGATCGGGAGTTGGTCCTTCACAAGAACTCCGCACTGAACGAACTTGTCCGCAATCTTCTTAGGCGCTAATGGTTCACCATTAGGTTTGATTGCCTCGATATTATACTTTACGCCCTCCTTCAACTTTTTGTTCGGGCTCGTTTCCTGTTGCCTGAAGATTTGCTCGATCCGGATGGCTGAAAGAAGAAAGATCGATTCGTTAATATATCTTCAAGTCATTTAAAACATGTGATGATCACCAGATGCCTGCTTATATAAATATACCTCGCCGGTCTTTGTTGTTTCAAGATCAACATTTTCTTCGTCATGTTCATAGTTCATGACTTCATCAATTCGGTCGTCGCGATCGAATATCATATCACCCTCCCCGGTGTTGTTTAGATATTCGGAGCCGTCATAATCTTCTTCATTCTGATCATCATCTGGCGCCGAGGATTGCGTATGATATTGAACGGCCTCTCTTCTCCCTCTCTGCCGGTATTTTCCGCCATAAAGGTTTATTTAAGACAATCAAAAAAAATATATAAAAATGGAGTCATGCAGATAGGAAGGTTACAATAATAAATTAAATAAGGAAAACTGATATAAATCATAGGTACATAATAAGCAGACATCGAAGTAATATCGAATACTGTTGTTCAATAATAATCTAATTGAAGCATATTCCCGATAATGAAAAATGGAAGGAAAATTGCATCGATGATCACTAGCCGAACATTTAGATGAAGTACTCACTAAGCTAGCCTGCTACTAAAATGAATGAAATAGAAGAGTAATCTAGGCGGGTGAGCAACAAAGTGAAGGAAGACATCAGCTGGATCATAGCTAGGGTGATTCGCCAAAAGATCTAGTATTTGGGAATCTGAGTGCATACGGAGCATGTGAGGAGCGATGGACGGTGGATCATTCCGCCTGAGCATGGGCGAGTTACACTCCAGCGGTGCACCGCTCCGCACCAGAAGTGGCAAGCGAAGAGCAACGGGAGGGATCAGGGGGGATGGGACCGGGGCCGGTTTAAAATACGTCGCGCCCTGAGACACTCCCAGTCAGCCCGGCGGGCCATCCGGTCATGGCCTCTGAAGCAGGAGTCGTCGCGAGACTGAGTCGAAGCGAGGAAGCGGCGGCATCGTCGCTACAAATCTATATTCGAAAAGTAAAGTAACTATTTTTAATGATGGATGTGAAGTTCATAGTGTGAGCAAAGTCTAAATTTTATAAAAACTAAGCATTTTAATATTTGAGATACTAATAAAATTTAATTAAGTAAAGAAACATTTCTTAACTAACTTTCTATATAATAACATTTCTAAATATAAATATAAATAAATTTCTATATTTCATAATAAAAATTCTATATAATTATTTAAATTCTATATACATACATGTTATAAACTACATTTCTAATTTCTGATAAAAACAAATTCTATAGATAACATTTCAATTGCTATAAACAGGTGTGTGTGTGTGTGTGCGCGGAGAGGACGGGGCGGAGGCGCGAGGACGGGGCGGGGCGCGACGACGGGGACGGGGACGGCGACAGGGACGGCGACGGGGGCGGCGACGAGGGGCGGCGGCGACGGGGCAGAGGAGAAAGAAGCAGAGGGAGAGATGAGAAACTGACAAATTTTTTGAAGTGTTTTCTTATATAGAACAACCTTTAGTACCGGTTGAAGCCACCAACCGGTACTAAAGGTCTGTTTTGGCCAGGCCAAGCGGCGGGAACGGCACCCCTTTAGTACCGGCTGGTGGCTCCAACCGGTACTAAAGACCCCCCCCCCCCTTTAGTATCGGTTTGAGCCACCACCTGGAACTAAAGGGGGTGCGCTGGCACAGGTGCGGTGCAAAATGTTTAGTCCCACCTCGCTAGCCGAGGGGCGTCCGCACTGGTTTATAAGCCCTAGTGCGGTAGCTCTCTCGAGCTCCTCTCCAAAGAAAGACTACTGGGCCTAAATGTTCTGTGCTGCCTTGTGGGCCTACTGGGCCTTTGCGGTCCTGCATCCTGGCCCAACAACAGGTTGGGTTTCTAGTCATATGCAGGCCGTTGTGGCGCAGTAGGCGGGCTTTTTTTGCTTTATTTATTTTTGTTTTATTTATTTTTGAGTTGTTTTTTGTTGTATTTAGAGTTTCTTTGTGAATATTTTTGCTTTAGGTACAAAAAATCACATACTTTCTGTTAGTGCCGGTAGTTTACAAATTTGAATAGTTTAAATTTTGAATTATTTGAAATTTGTGTGAATCACTAGTTTGTGAATAACTTAACTTTGAAAATAGACTTTCAGTGATTCTTTTTTCTTATGTTTAATATTAGTGTGTTTTATCATTATATTCAATTTGGTAATGCTTAGGTTATTTAAAAAATGAAATGCCTTTGTAACAGATGAGTTTTCGTCCGAAACCCTGATACTTCGAAAGAGATTGTCCATTTTGTACACGAAGTGCATCCAGTTTTTTGCGGTAACCCTCTCTACTTTTTTTCACACGCTATGTGGGTGAAATTATGATACCATGCCAACTTTCAACCTTTTCTGAGTTCATTTGAAATGCTTTTCAATTTCAGGGTCATTTAGCTGAAAAAATCAGTAAATGCATGAAAGAATTTGTTTGCACATAAAATTTCTTCGCGTTTCAAATGCCAAAACACATAACTACCCTAACTATTACAGAGATTCCCTCCTGGGTGTGAAACACAGAAGAAAGTGATGATAGTGAAGCCGATCACATCCTAGATCTTTGGGTGTGAAACTTTTTCTTCGCGTGTGTCCCTTTGTGCCGTAGCCATGGAAAATCTTCATCATTTAACTGGATGCTTGGGTCAATATTCACTGTGAATGGAGCAATTTCATCAAACTTTTCATAATCTTCTGGCATGTCTATCTTGTCATCCACCCCCACAATGTTTCTCTTCCCAGAAAGAACTATGTGGCGCTTTGGCTCATCGTATGATGCATTCGCTTCCTTATCTTTTCTTTTTCTCGGCTTGGTAGATATATCCTTCACATAGAAAACATGTGCCACGTCATTAGCTAGGACGAATGGTTCGTCTGCATACACAAGATTGTTGAGATCCACTGTTGTCATTCCATACTGTCGGTCTTCCGTTACTCCACCTCGTGTCATATTGACCCATTTGCACCGAAACAAAGGGACCTTCAAACCACGTCCATAGTCATGTTCCCATATCTCCTCTATGTAACCATAATATGTTTCCTTTCCCATCTTGGTTGTTGCATCAAAGCGGACACCACTATTTTGGTTGGTGCTCTTCTTATCTTGGGTGATCGTGTAAAATGTATTACCATTTATCTCGTACCCTTTGAAAGTCATTATATTCGAAGATGGTAACTGGGACAGTGAGTACAGGTCATCTTCAATAGAGGCGTCATGCATGGTACGTGTCTGCAACCAGCCAGCGAAACTCCTGGTTTGTTCACATGTAATCCAGTCATCAGACCGCTCCGGGTGTTTGGATCGTAGAAAATTCTTGTGTTCGTCCATATACGGAGCCACCAAGGCGGAATTCTATAGAACTGTGTAGTGTGATTAAGTTATAGAATGTCCGTCCATACATATTATTTGATCCCCTCCTAGCGTGCCTTTTCCATCCAGTCTGCCCTTATGCCGCGATTCAGGAACACCAATCGGCTTAATGTCAGGAATAAAGTCAATACAAAACTCAATGACCTCCTCATTTTCATGGCCCTTGGAGATGCTTCCTTCTGGCCTAGCACGGTTATGAACATATTTCTTTAAGACTCCCATGAACCTCTAAAAGGGGAACATATTGTGTAGAAATATAGGTCCCAAAATGTTAATCTCTTCGCATAGGTGAACTAGGACGTGTGTCATGATGTTGAAGAAGGATGGTGGGAACACCAACTCGAAACTGACAAGACATTGCACCAAATCATTCTCTAACCTTGGTATGATTACTGGATCGATTACCTTCTGAGATATTGCATTGAGGAATGCACATAGCTTCACAGTGGCTAATCGAACGTTTTCCGGTAGAAGCCCCCTCAATGCAACCGGAAGCAGTTGCGTCATAATCACGTGGCAGTCATGAGACTTTAGGTTCTGGAACTTTTTCTCTGCCATGTTTATTATTCCCTTTATATTCGATGAGAAGCCAGACGGTACCTTAATACTGAGCAGGCATTCAAAAAAGATTTCCTTCTCTACTTTGGTAAGAGCGTAGCTGGCATGACCCTGATGTATGCCGTCTTTTCCGTGCATACATTGCTGGTCCTCCCGTGCCTCAGGTGTATCTTTTGTCTTCCCATACACGCCCAAGAAGCCAAGAAGGGTCACGCAAAGATTCTTCGTCATGTGCATCATGTCGATTGCGGAGCGGACCTCTAGGTCTTTCCAATAGGGCAGGTCCCAAAATATAGATTTCTTATTCCACATGGGTGCGCGTCCGTCAGCGTCATTCGGAACAGGTTGTCTGCCAGGACCCTTTCCAAAGACTACCTTCAAATCCTTGACCATATCATGTACATCAGCACCAGTACGGTGGCGAGGCTTCGTCCGATGATCCGCCTCACCTTTGAAATGCCTGCCTTTCTTTCTTATGGCATTCCTGCTCGGAAGAAATCGACGATGTCCCAGGTACACATTCTTCTTACAATTAGCCAAATATATACTGTCGGTATCGTCCAAACAATGCGTGCATGCGCGGTATCCCTTGTTTTTCTGTCCTGAAAGGTTACTGAGAGCACGCCAATCATTGGTGGTCACGAACAGCAACGCCTTTAGGTCAAATTCTTCCCCCATGTGCTCATCCCACGCACATACACCTGTTCCATTCCACAGCTGTAAGAGTTCTTCAGCAAATGGCCTTAGGTACACATCAATATCGTTGCCGGGTTGCTTAGGGCCTTAGATGAGCACTGGCATCATAATGAACTTCCGCTTCATGCACAACCAAGGAGGAAGGTTATACAAACATAGAGTCATAGGCCAGGTGCTATGGTTGCTGCTCTGCTCCCCAAAAGGATCAATGCCATCTGCGTTTAGACCAAACCATACGTTCCTCGCGTCATCTGCAAACTCCTTCCCGTACTTTCTCTCGATTTTTCTCCATTGCGACCCGTCAGCGGGTACTCTCAACTTTCCATCTTTCTTACGGTCTTCTTTGTGCCATCGCATCGCCTTCGCATGCTCTTTGTTTTGGAACAAACGTTTCAACCGTGGTATTATATGAGCATACCACATCACCTTGGCAGGAATCTTCTTCCTGGGCCGCTCGCCCTCGACATCACCAGGGTCATCGCGGCTGATCTTATATCACAATGCACCGCATACCGGGCAAGCGTTCAAATCCTCGTACTCACCACGGTAGAGGATGCAATCATTAGGGCATGCATGTATCTTCTGCACCTCTAACCCTAGAGGGCAGACAACCTTCTTTGCTTCGTACGTACTCTCGGGCAATTCGTTGTCCTTTGGAAGCATATTCTTTATCATTACCAGCAACTTTCCAAATCCCTTGTCAGATACACCATTCTTTGCCTTCCATTGCATCAATTCGAGTGTGCTGCCCAGCTTTTTCTTGTCACCTACGCAATTCGGGTACAACAATTTTTTATGATCCTCTAACATGCGCTGCAACTTCTTCTTCTCCAAATTACTTGCGTAGTTTCTCTTTGCATCGGCAATGGCCCGACCTAGATCATCAACGGGCTCATCCGATGCCTCTTCTTCAGCTTCTTCCCGCATTACCGGCTCAGCTTGTTCCCTCATTGTTGTATCATCGTATTCAGGGAACCCATGGCCAGAATAGATGTCATCGTCCTCTTCTTCTTCATTGTCTTCCATCATAACCCATCTTTCTCCGTGCTTGGTCCAAACATTATAGTGGGGCATGAAACCAGACTCAAACAGGTGGACGTGAATGGTTCTTGACGTAGAGTAATTGTGACCATTCTTACAGCCAGCACATGGACAAGGCATAAAACCATCTGCCCGCTTGTTTGCCTCAGCCGCAAGCAGAAAAGTACGCACGCCATTAATGAACTCGGGAGAGCATCGGTCATCGTACATCCATTGCTGGCTCATCTTCAATACACAACACTGAAAACACCAAATTAATACAATACATAAAGTTCATACAACACTTAAATGCAACAAACAAATAACTCTCTAGCTAAAGAATTTAAATGCAACAACAAATGTGATCAAGATCGCAACTAAGGTAACAATTGATCCAACAGCATAATGATACCAAGGCTCACTATGAATGGCATATTTTCTAATCTTTCTAATCTTCAAGTGCATTTTCTCCATCTTAATCTTGTGATCAACGACGACATCGGCAACATGCAACTCCAATTCCATCTTCTCCCCCTCAATTCTTTTCAATTTTTCCTTCAAATCCTCGTTTTCTCTTTCAACTAAATTTAACCTCTCGACAATAGGGTCGGTTGGAATTTCCAGTTCAACTACCTCCTACATACAAATATCTATGTCAACTTGATGGGCATAATTTGTCATAAAAACGAAATGCAACAAATAGTTTTAAAAGAGAATATACCACATCCGAATCATAACCCGGACGAGGGCCGACGGGGATGGATATCAAAACCATGGCACTATGTATAACAAACAACGTATGGGTAAGATAATTATACGAGTAACTATATATCCAAATCACACAAACATCAATTTTTTATATAAAACATTCATGAACAAGAGGCTCACCACAAGGTGGTGCCGGCGACGGGACGTTGCGGGTGATCGACGGTGGTTACGACGGAGATTTAGAAGGCACCAAGTAAACCACACCTACATATGCAAACTAAGTGTTATTTTTAACCTCAAATTGCATATAAATCAAATACTAGCACATATATATAATTCCTCCTAAATTACTAAACACAAAAATCAATCACTATATAAAGCATTGCACGAGCTAATCTAGCAATGAGAGATGAAAGGACAAAGTTGCTAACCTTTGTGATCATTTGAATGGATGGGGGCCTTCAAATCTTGACAAATTTTGGGCAAAATGTGTGATGAGCTTGAGAGGAAGAGGGAAAGAACAGAGAGGAGAGGGGAAAGGGGAAGAACAGAGCGAGCTCGGGTGGACGAAGGGTGTATGTAGGGCAACCTTTAGTACCGGGTCGTGCCCCGGACTGACAACGTCCTGCCACCACTCACTTTAGTACCAGTTCGTGGCACGAACTGGTGCTAAAGGTTCGCCACGAACCGGTACTAATGATGTCCGCCCGCCTAGCTGTTGCAACCGGCACTAATGGATACATTAGTGCCGGCTCAAATTCAAACCGGCACTAATGTGCTTCACATTTGACCCTTTTTCTACTAGTGTTCATTGACTACAAGAAAACAAATAAAGACAATAAGGAAATAAATAAGCAAGCAACTTATGCTAGGCTATCACAGCTATTACACATATTACATCCACTGGGCATCAAAGTTCGCCACTAGTGCAAATATAGGGAACAAAGCAGCATATAAATGCCGCAGCAAAACAAGTCCAGAAC
Source organism: Triticum urartu (assembly GCF_003073215.2). Classification (NCBI taxonomy): domain Eukaryota; kingdom Viridiplantae; phylum Streptophyta; class Magnoliopsida; order Poales; family Poaceae; genus Triticum; species Triticum urartu. The sequence continues at coordinate 282,394,834 of NC_053022.1, forward strand.
TGAAACCACTTCAGAATAGCTCAAGAAACAATATCCTGGGTACCCATAATGCTGGCAAGATGCTTAGCAAGCTTATTAACTTTCTATTGTTTGACGCTTAAATCCTCCAGCACTTGCTGTTGCACCAGAAAGTATGCATCTGGATTCTGCAGGGACTTCCTCAGTCCTTCGGCTTCCTGTCGCATAACATCTGATCGATGTCTTTCAACTTGAAGTTGAGACTCAAGAAGCCGAACTGATTCAGGCAGCGAGTTCGAAGAGCTGGTGCCAGTAGTAGTAGCCAGTAACTCGAACACTACATCAAGACAGGACTTTGGGGTTGTCTCAGTGTCTTCAATATAGTTTTTATCAGCTTTCTTGGAGACCAACAGGGATGTCTCACTATCTTGAACTTTATCTGCGTTACTTCCTTTACCATTGCATAACGGGGTACTCTTCTCCAATATTTTATCCGCGTTCTAAAAGAGAAACAAACAAACACATCACAGGTTTACAATGTAGTATGTGAAACACATTTTGGTAAACCGGTTCAGTAGTAAGGTGGACAGGATAACAGCATGAAACAAACATATATCTATGTAGTATGGTCACTGTATGGTCTATATCATTCTAGTTTATGTTGCCAAGTCAAGATAGATATAGTTCGAATCATATCTATTTAAGACAAAGCAGCATAGACAGAATATAAGTGTGGGAAACTACACAGCAATAACAACACTTGTAATGTGCATGGCATGAGAACATAACTGTTTATTCAATTGAAACTGAAATCAACATAGAGCAAGTTACAACAGCAAACACGTTAAAGAAACAGGTTTAAAACATACCTGTTGCACCATTGGAGTTTAAATTACATCCTTCAAATTTGAAATTAGTTGGTATGAGTAAATACAGTGATGCAAGAGCAAAGTAGTATGAACCATAGCTACAGAACCTGACCTGAGAACAATTCTTCTTCTGCTTTAAGCGTTGACTTGGGGTTCGTAGTGGTGGTCCTCGTGCTTTGGGCACTGCAGTTGCCTTACTAATTGCTCGTGTTTGGGTGCTCTATGGTGGAGACGGTGTTGTGTCAACAGGAACTGGGTTACTATCTGCTAGGGTTGGGGTTAGAAGGGGTGTTGCTGGTTCTCTGTCCAACTGGGTAGGGGTACAATCTGCATGAGTCTGGGTTATGTGTGGTGGGGCTGGTTCTTGGGCAAGTACAACCGTGGTTCTATCTCCATCGACAGGTAGCATGATCTTTTCTGAAGACCGTGTTTTTACTCCCACAGATACTGCCATCACCCCCTCCAATTGAAATGGCTGATAAACAAGAAAAGTAATTGAATGTACAAACATTATAAGATAGACAGGTGCAATGGATAGTAGCGAAGAAAATAGGGCATGAAATAATTCACATTTATGTTGTCTAACCAAACAGAATAACAGGACATAATTTCACATATATGATGGCTAGTTAAATAGGATAGCATGACACAATTTCACATGTATGATGGCTAACTAAACAAGATAGAATGACATACTTCAAAATATGATGACTATGTAAACAGGATGACATGATATAACTATACGATGTGTCTATTAAAGTGGTTGGCATTCCATAAATCACAAACATGCCGTCGACGGAAACATGATGGCATGATATAATTCACGGATAGAATGACATAATTCAAAATATGATGACTATGTGAACAGGATGAGATGATATAACTATATTATGTCTTTAGAAAATGGGTTGGCATGCCATAATTTAGATACATTTTGTCTATGTAAACATCATGGCATGATATAATTCAAATATATGATTTATATACTAAGGAAGTGAGCAGAGGGCAATCGCATATATGATGTGTCAACTAAGGAGATGGCATTCATTATCGTGTATATGATGTAAAAACTAAGCATTGCAATACAACATATGCATGATATGAGTAATATAACCCTGCCAAGTTTGAGCATACACCTCAGGGGGATAATAGGACTGGTCATCTGCCTCTGAATCCTCCTCTGAAGAGCTATTTGTAACCAGCAAGATATCAGCTTCAGCAGGTAGCATTGTCTGCTCTGAAGACCTTGTTTTCACTCTAGATTTCTCCATCACCAATTCAAATGGCTGATGCACAGGAAGAGCAGTTGAATATACAAACATTGTCTACAAAAGCAATGAGAAATATAAAAAAAGGACGGCATGATATAATTCACATATATGACACTTGGCTAAATAGCGTGGCATTGCATAATTCACATATATAATGCCTTGCAACAAGATACCATTGCATAATTCACATATATAATGTCTTGCAACAAGATGGCATTGCATAATTCACATATATGGTATTAGACACTAAACAGGTGGCATTCACACAAAGCATGTCTAAACTAAGCAAATGACATAGAAATGCAAGATACCATACGCACGATATGAGCAATATAATCCTGCCAAGTTAGAGAATGCACCTCGGGGGGGAATAGGACTGGCCATGTGTCTCTGAATCCTCCTCTGAGGAGCTATCTGTAACCAACAAGAAATGCGCTTCGTCAGATAGCATTGTCTGCTCTGAAGACCTTGTTTTCACTCCAGATTTTTCCATGACCGTGTCGAATGGCTGATGCACAGGAAGAGTAATTGAATGTACTAAAATTGTTGACAAATTTAACACGTAATAAAAAATGATGTCATGATATAATTCACATATAAGATGACTGGCTAACCAGGGTGGCATTTCAAAATTCACATATATGATGCCTGGCTAAACAAGATGGCATTGCATGATTCACATATACGATAAAGAAACTAAACAGATGGCATTGACACAAAGCATGTCTAAACTAAGCAGATGACATCTTTGATGTATACTATAAGCAATGCAAGGCACCATGTGCATGATATTACCAACATCAGCATGCCAAGTTAGAGCGAAGACCTCATGGGGTAAATAGGAGTGGTCTTCTGCTTTTGAATCCCCCTCAGAACAGTTATCTTCCTCTTGATTACGATCCGAAATGGGTGGAGGGGGGCTGCCTTTGCGCCCACCATGGAGCGATGTCTGCATGAAATTTTATTGCCACGCAAGGCTCGTCTCTTTTGCTCTACATGTTCAGTTCCATTGTGTATAATAACTGACATGCATAGGAATAAAACATAGTGAGATTATGTAAGGAGTGCATGCACAAATCCAGAGTGATGGTAGCAAACTGTGGATAGACCCAAAACCAATGATAGCAGGCAGATAATAGCTTTAGTTAAAAAATACAAATAATGGCTCCTTTAATGTTTGTTTGCACCCAACATGAAACTCATAGTAGACACCCGAGATTAACCAGATAGTAGACAGATAGTACTGATTGCTGCCCCAATATGTACCCCACGACCATTTAAAAACTCAAGTTTCAGCATAAGTTTGGACCTGACTCGGAGTCTAATAGGTGAACACGACGATAAAGTAGCATGTCATCATATTAAGCGATGCATAACGTAAGCAGACACGGAAGAGTGTGACCTCTCTTGCGGACCCGTGTAGTCCTCAAGGTCATCTGCTCAGTTGATGATGGTAATGCAGTTGTCGTGGCTGCCGGTGGCGGGGAAGAAGATCTAAGGCGGCGAAAGACAGTCTGGAGTGCGGATCCCTGCTGTAGTGAACCCTTCCGTCATTGGAGCAGCTGAGCTGGGGTGGAACACAGCACCACAGGAGCAGGACAAACCACACAAGGTTTTCTTTGACGCATATCTGTAACAGAAGTAATTGTGTAAGGGCTTGTTTGAATTTGAGGATTCTAACAATGCAGGGATAGGAAATAGACAGGAATAGGATAGGAATGCACGTGCAAAATAGAGAATTTAAAAACACGGGATTTCTACCAATGTGGGTGTTTGGTTCACAAGAATTGGAAGATCACAAGATGCAAAGAAGCACGGTGAGATTAAGTCAAACCATAAGAAAATGTACGGTTATAATGCTATTATGCTACTATCTCTTAGTCTTGTGCTTCATGAATAGGAATTTGAAAAGGAGGACAAGTGGAAATTAAAATTCCTATGGTTTTTATTTCAAGGAGACACTAAAGGAACAAATCCTACAGTTTTCCTTTGCTCCATTCCTTTGCACCAAATTCATGAAAAGTAGTACCATAGGAAACTTTCCAATTCCTATGTTTTTCATTCACTTTTCCTTTCAAGCACTGGCGATTCTAGTAGGCAGGCTTGAGCAAGGAAAAGCCTACACTAAAAAAATGTTTTTGTGCTACTTCTATTACTTTGGACCCAGGCCACTGCCCTACTAGCTCAACTCCCAGGGCCATCGACAAATGCACAGCTCAAACGCGTAGAGATAAATTATGATGGCGTTCAAGAGAGTCCATCATGGATAGCTAAGTTGGCTGGTACCTCACTGCTTGTCATATAGTAGGATAAAATAATCGTATTTCCCATTACTCCGTGTGCTCACTGGACAATATATATAACATGTAGAGTAAAAAAGATATGCAACAAGTGTACAACCTCTTTGGCGAAGCCATGTCGATCTCAGCGTGATTGGGTTGGCCGTGAGGATGCTCCGGCTGACTTGGCTGTCGGAGGAGGGGAAGAAGATCTTAGGAGTCTGGAGATGGAGCCCAAGGTACTGCTCCACTGTGATGGAGGGTTTCGTCGTTGGAGCAGCTCCAGTGAGTTGTACGACGCTGAGGCTAAAGCAGGACAAGAGAGACAATGTTAACCTGAGTGGAATTCTAATAGCATATCCAATAGATGACATGAAATGCATAACCACAAAGTGCTAGATGTAAAATACATCAGCCTCTCATCTCTGAACTTAACTGTCAAAACTGAATTTAACTGTTGAACCTGAACTTGACTATCAAAACTGAATTTTGCTGTCGAAACTGAATTTTACTGTCGAAACTAAACGCACTGGAGGTGAGGCTACACGTCAGTCGACTGACTTTTTCATCTCTGGTCAGTCAATTTTGCAGCCGTTGGATACGAAATCAAGGGCCTGCAGTTCATCTTCAACCTCCACCCTCCTGAGCCGCCAGCCAGCATCGGCCAAATAACCGCCCGCGGCCGACGGTGTGCCGCCCCGCCCGCCCCGAAAACAATCCCCACCGCCGGTCCGCCGCCGCCCCGGCCATCCCTCTAGGCCCCCCGTGCCGATCTTTTTCTCCGGCGATCCCCATGCCACCGTCGGCGACCACCGCCCCCACCCTGAACCCTAAGATAGATAGTGGGTGAGGGAGTCCTGGATTAGGGGGTGTCCGGATGGCCAGACTATACCTTCAGCCGGACTCCTGGACTATGAAGATATAAGATTGAAGACTTCGTCCCGTGTCCGGAAGGGACTTTCCTTGGCGTGGAAGGCAAGCTTGGCGATACGGATATGCAGATCTCCTACCATTGTAACCGACTTTGTGTAACCCTAACCCTCTCCGGTGTCTATATAAACCGGAGGGTTTTAGTCTGTAGAACAACAATCATACCATAGGCTAGCTTCTAGGGTTTAGCCTCTTCGATCTCGTGGTAGATCTACTCTTGTACTACCCATATCATCAATATTAATCAAGCAGGACGTAGGGTTTTACCTCCATCGAGAGGGCCCGAACCTGGGTAAAACTTCGTGTCCCTTGCCTCTTGTTACCATCCGGCCTAGACGCACAGTTCGGGACCCCCTACCCGAGATTCGCCGGTTTTGACACTGACATTGGTGCTTTCATTGAGAGTTCCTCTGTGTCGTCGCCGTCAGGCTTGATGGCTCCTACGATCATCAATGGCGATGCAGTCCAGGGTGAGACCTTCCTCCCCGGACAGATCTTTGTCTTCGGCGGCTTCGCACTGCGGGCCAATTCACTTGGCCATCTGGAGCAGATCGAAAGCTATGCCCATGGCCGTCAGGTCAGATTTGGAAGTTTAAACTACACGGCTGACATCTGCGGGGACTTGATCTTCGACGGATTCAAGCCACTGCCGAGCGCGCCGCACTGTCATGATGAGCATGATCTAGCTCTGCCGCCGAACAGTGCCCTGGAGGCCGCACCCGCATCGGCTTCGACCCTTAATTCGGAGCCAACTGCGCCGATCGAGGATGGGTGGTTGGACGCCGCCTCGGGGGCTGCGATCCCAACGGCGATCGAGCCGAACACCAGCCTCGCACTCTGCGAGACTCGTGACTCCAAGGAGCCGGACTCCGAACCCTCCGCGCCCTTGCCGATCGAATCTGATTAGGCGCCGATTATGGAGTTTACTGCCGCGGACATCTTTCAGCACTCGCCTTTCAGCGATATTCTGAAGACACTGAAGTCTCTCTCTTTATCAGGAGAGCCCTGGCCGGACTACGGTCAGCAAGGTTGGGATTCGGACTATGAAGAAATTCAAAGCCCACCCACCACCCACTTGGTAGCCACTGTCGACGACTTAACTGACATGCTCGACTTTGACTCTGAAGACATCGACGGTATGGACGCCGATGAAGGAGACGATGAAGAACCAGCGCCTATCAGGCCCTGGAAAGCCACCTCTTCATATGACATATACATGGTGGACACCCCAAAAGAAGGAGAGGGCGATGGAACCGCGGAGGATGACCCCTCCAAGAAACAACCTAAGAGCCGGCGTCAGCGGCGCCGCTCAAAATCCCGCCAAAACAAATATGGTGATTCCAGCATGGGAGATAATAATACTCCGGAAAGTGCCAAAGAAAACCCCCTCCAGCAAGATTTAGCATAGGAGGATGGAGAAACCAGCCCTCATGAGAGAGCGGCAGACAGAGAGGTCGAGGACGATAATTATATGCCTCCCTCCGAAGATGAGGCAAGCCTCGACGACGACGAATTCGCCGTGCTAGAGGATCCCGTCGAGCAAGAGCATTTTCAATGCAGGCTTATGGCCACGGCAAGAAGCCTCAATAAAAAATAGCAACAGCTTAAAGCCGATCAAGATTTGCTAGTCGACAGATGGACTGAAGTCCTTGCGACCGAAGAGCATAAACTTGAACGCTCCTCCAAGAGCTACCCAAAGCGCAGGTTGCTACCCCGATTAGAGGAGGAAGCACTTGATGCGGCCGACCGGCCACCTCGTGGCCGCGACAGAGAGGCCTAGGATGCAGCTTCATCTGAGGAAACGATGATGATGATACTCTTCCGGTGGTGCAGGTGAAGACGGCGGTGTGGGAATGGAGGTGGCGCGAAAGACGAGGGGAACGTCGGGGCAGCTCCTTGGAGGTGGAGGACGGGGTGGTTGAACCGGCGGGACGACCAGATCGACGACGGATCCTCATCCGGTACGGTGGATGAGGGACGTCGAGGTGTTGCTGTGGATGACGTCATCGAGGAAGAGGCTCCGGCTGGGTGGCGGACGGAGGAGGGTGTGGGGCTTCGCGGGTTTTCCCGGCCTTGGTGTACAAATGGGTGGACGGATGGGATGGGAGTAGGGAACCATGGCTTAGGGACACGCTTGTCCGAAATGTGGGGTAAGTTACGAAAGTACCCCCACCGATTTGAGGCGGTTCTTTCGGTTTAGGGGTATCACGGGCATTTCGCATGTCGGGATTTCACAGGAGGTGGGAGTTTTTGCGCGCGTTGTAATTTTGGAATAGCAAGGCGCGGGTTGAGATGGAGGGAGTTGTCGAAGCACAATGAGACAAAGATTTATCTTAAATATTTCAGGGTAACAAGGTGCGGGTTGAAGAGGCGGGAGTTTCGCATCACGATATACAGGGACGCTAGCTTGAAATTTCGGCATAACAAGGCGCGGCTTGAAATTTCGGGAGAACAAGCTTAACGTGTATCCAAAAAAGACAATTTAGACTAGTATGATATACTACGTACAATGTGTTTAACACGCACAACACACACACACACACACCATTTAGACTAGTAAGGTACACATGCATTGCACGCATGAGATTTGGCAACCAAATTATGAATAAATACCACATTATAGCATGTAAGCTTTGAGTCATATATGCATGATGTAGATGTTCGTTTAATTCTTATAGTTCATTTCATTCAAAATCATCTAGTTTTTATAAGAAAGCTAATCTATTTTAAGATTCATGGAATTGTGCCTTGTAAGGCATAAAGTAAAAACAAATCATGTAGAAAAACATTTGTGCAATTTTGATACGGAAGATTCTAGAACAAAGAAGAAGTACTTGTGTTTTGAGGTTTGTGCATTATGCTTAAGTTCAACCGTAGAGTCTTCTAGATTGTACATGTGGCAAAATCTGGTGGAATCTAGATGATATACAACGGCCAGTAGTGCTCAAATTTGCCAGCTCTGCACCATCGGATTGGCCTCATCCAATGACCATCTTTAAAATTTAATGTTATCCGCACACTATATAAAAAATATAATATATAATACATATATAGGTATAGATATAGATATGTGATGTGAAAGCCACCCATCATCTCCAATTATAATAGTGTGTCCATGCACGGATGCAATGTGGCCAAACGATGTCTGCCATCGGTATCTCAAATTCAAACCAGTCTGACCTTGTTCAATGTGTATACATTACAACATGCTCGTTTCCAAACCACATCGCGCAGATCTCCGTTATATTCATGCATGCATGGTTTTCAAACATCATGATCTCTTATTCAAATATTTGAATTCAACTTTACATTGATTATGATCTCACCTAGTCTTTTACACCCACACATTGGTCTTCTCTTTATAATTGTACCACTAACTTTCTCTCGTGCATGCATTCACACACACTACCAGTCGGCATTATCCATCGCACACATGCAATCTTTTTCTTCAGGTCGGTCTCCCATGAAGGCACACACACACATCCCCCTCTCCATCATATCGGGCATTCTTTATCTCTCACGTGCATGCGCAACGATCGATGTTCCTCTATGTGTGTGTATAGCTAGGTCTTTCATAGTTTTCCACATAAACCGACCAATCTATATATCTAGTGAGGTCTCACCCTCTTTCCCACGTCCACATCGATCAATCTATACCTCTCTATATAGGATTACATATATAGCTAATACACCCACATTAATTATATATCCAATGCCCCCCTCTCATCATCCATGCATTTTGCTTCATCTCTCAGACGTGCGTACAATGGCGAAGACAGGGGCAGCAAGGGCCCTGCCCCCCCTAACATCACTATATATCGAGGCTAATATGAATGTGATCATTAGACAATTGCTGGTAAAAATGGTTTAAGTTGATGAATTGGCCCTCCTCGTAAAGGATTAGCAATGCTTGGCCCCCTAGCTCATGGGACATTTTTCATGGCTCTGCCACTGCGCGCAACAGCGCACGTTCTCACCCCCTCTCTCTAAATATCGATCTCACAGTTGTGCACTCCTTCATAGTCTCCCTCCACTCGGCCCCTCGCACCATCTTCTAGCCCCCCACCGGATTTTGCCACATGTACAATCTAGCAGACTCCATGGTTGAACTTAAGCATAATGCACAAATCTCAAAACAACAGTGGTTCTCCTTTGTTCTAGAATCTTCCATATCATAACTACCCAAACTTTTTTTCTAGTTGAATTGCCATTATTTGTTTTTACTTTATGCTTTACAACGCACAATTCCATGAATCATAAAATAGATTAAGGGCTTCTTTGATTCAAAGGATTCTCAAAGGAATTTTGGAGGATTCTAATCCTTAGGAATTTTTCCTATTTTGGTTATTTGATTCGTAGGATTGTAAACCATAGGAATTTTTCCATATGATTCATTTGCACTAGATTTCATAGGAAACATCCCATCCACTCAAACCTCTTTGAAAGAATTCTGTGGTTTTTTCTATGCACAGTAAAACACTCGTACAATCCTGTAGGATTCAAGACGACATTCCACTCTAATCCCATGTTCTTCCTATTCCCGCGTTTTGGAAATCCTACGAATCAAAGAGGCCCTAGGTTTTTTATAAAAACTAATTAATTTTGAATGAGATGAACTATAAGAATTAAACGAAGGTCCACATCAGGCATATATGACTCAGAGCTTACATGCTATAGAGTGGTATTTATTCATAATTTGGTTGCAAAATCTGATGCGTGCAATGCACGTGTACCTTACTAGTACTTCAAGTATGTGCAAAACACAATGGCACGCTACACAGTGTCTCTCTTACAGTTCATGAAGCCACGTGGCACATGTGGAGGCATTGTCGTGACATCCTTGTGTGGATTGATCACAGTGACATGTTGCTGGTTCCAGAAGAATGTACTCGTCTTCCCTGAGCCACACTGGCGGTACATGCACGAAGCGAAGATGTGCACGCACGCCACGCACACACTCATTCCCTCGCATGCACACACGGGTACACACGCGGATGCAATTTTGTACCAAGATCCACCCCATGTGATAATTTGACGTGTGTAAAGTCCTTCACTTCATTGATGGTCAATTAATACAGCGCATGCAAATTGAGTGGACATGAGGGCGGAAGAAAGACATTACTACTCCACTGCGCGCATGTGAGTAGTTAAATCATGGGTTGCTAGTAGTACTTCCATTGGTCTCCTTCGTATTTTGTGCCAATTTTTGACAGTAACATAATATTTACGCATCTGAGCAGTGTAGTCTACTTGAAATTTATGTTCCACTAAACTCATCGGGAGCCGTTTCGGGCCTCGAAACCAAAACCCATCAATTTATCTTTACCTTGTTCCCATCACATTTGAAAGTACTAGTGCTACAATTAAGTGCAAGCCTACTCACACCTACTAGTACGTACCAAACCTGAATGTGTTCCCACTATGCAGGTATTAGTACTAGTGCTAGTACTTAGGTTATAAAAAGGGGAACTACCTAACCAAAAATTACTCTACCTTTCCTCCTCATTAGTGCTTCTTCTTCGTCCGTCCTTGCCATGTCCGGTGCGCAGAGCTCTAGGTCAAGAACTACTCGTAACAAGGGAGCGGCAACCAAGGCTGCGAAAAAAGAGAGGGCTCGCCGCCACGCGATGGCTCCCAGGAGCGCCCTAGCCGCGGAGACGAACATGCCGAGCTGGCGGCGCTGGAGTCATTATCCCTCGACGGCATGCCCGATCAGCTCAATAAGCACCTCAATAACCAGAAGGAGTTCATCCACGGCTTGGTGGAGCTGCTGAAGGAGAGCCTCGATGACATGCCTACTGAGCTCAATAAGCAGGGGGAGTTGACCACCGGCTTGGTGATGCTGCTAAAGAAGAGCATTGCCTCGGAGAAGAAGGCGACCGGCCAAATCCTGCAACTTCAAGAGGACAAGGCGAAGCTCTGCCACGAGATCGACCTGCTGAAGGAGAAGAACGCCGGCTGGAAGAAGCTGCATGAGAGTAGTAGTTCCTCGATGAAGATGCTACAGGCCCTCGTCATGGAACAGAAGGAGGAGTTGGCGAAGCTCCGCATCAAGCACCCGGCTGCTGTCAAGGTACGTAATGCGGCCGTGGAACAGATGATGAAGGCTCGCGTCGAGAAATCACGCGTCATGGACAGAATGAAGAAGATGGCGGAGGAGACGTGCAAGGAGATGGAGGTCATGGAGGCGATGAAGAAGAAGTTACGACTCAGCGGCGAATTAGATCATTTGGGGTGATAATCTTCCTTCTTCTTTTGCTCCTGTGTTTCTTCTTTTGCTTCGGGTGTTTCGCCGCACGTGTCATGTTCTCTGCGAGGCATGAATAGAACAATGCTAACAATGAGATGACTAGAAAATTAGATCATTTTTATCGCCATATGGCACTGGGCTGCCGTGTTTCGTGCTCCTCTATCGTAGTACTACTCCAGTGGAAAACTTGAGTATACCGCACGGTTCTTTGCTCCTCCTCAGGTCATCGGCACATTTATATGAGCAGTCAAATCATAAGGCCCCGCCTTCCAGCAGTAATGAGTTGTCAAATCACAAAGGCCCTCGCCTCTCATGAAAAGGACCAAGCTGGACTGCTGTAACGCCCTCGATGCGGCTATATCTCCCATGTGTTGAAGCACGACTTAGAGGCATAACCGCATTGAAAGCAATGTTGCAAGTGAGGTAATCTTCACACAACCCATGTAATACATAAGGGGAAGAGATACATAGTTGGCTTACAATCGCCACTTCACACAATACATGAATAAACCATTACATCAACCAGATACAATCAAGGTCCGACTACGTAACCAAAATGAAAGAAGACTACCCCAAAAGCTACACAGATCCCCGATCGACCCCAACTGGGCTCCACTACTGATCAACTAGAACAGAAAAACACAAAGGACAAGATCTTCATCAAGCTCCTCCTTGAGCTTGGTTGCGTCATCTGCACGGTTCAACGGCACCTGCAAGCTGGTTTTGGAAGTATCTGTGAGTCAAGGGGACTCAGCAATCTCACACCCTCGCGATCAAGACTATTTAAGCTTAAGGGTAAGGTAAAGGTACGAGGTGGAGCTGCAGGAAGCGACTAGCATATATGGTGGCTAACCTATTCGCAAAAGAGAGCGAGAAGAGAAGGCAAAAGCACGGTCGAACAACTATGATCAAGAAGTGATCCTAGAACAACCTATGTCAAGCATAACTCCAACACTGTGTTCACTTCCCAGACCCCGCCGAGAAGAGACCATCACGGTAACACACGCGGTTGATGTTTTTTAATTAAGGTCAACTTCAGGTTTTCTACAACCGGACATTAACAAATTCCCATCTGCCCATAACCGCGGGCACGGCTTTCAAAAGTTAAAATCCCTGCAGGAGTGTCCCAACTTAGCCCATCACAAGCTCTCACGGTCAACGAAGGATATTCCTTCTCCCAAGACAATCCGATCAGGCTCGGCATCCAGGTTACAAGACATCCTCGACAATGGTAAAACAAGTCCAGCAAGACCGCCTGATGCGCCGACATCCTGATGGGAGCTGCACATATCTCGTCAGGGCAACACCGGATGAACACTACGTACAGCTAAAACCAGCCCTCAAGTTTCCCCGAGGTGGCGCCGCAAGTGGCTCTGTTTCGGACCAACACTTAGATAAGCACTGGCCCGGGGGGGTTAAAATAAAGATGACCCTTGGGCTGGCCTAACCCAAGGGAAAAAGGCTAGGTGGTGAATGGTAAAACCAAGGTTGGGCCTTGCTGGAGGAGTTTTATTCAAAGCGAACTGTCAAGGGGTTCCCATTATAACCCAACCGCGTAAGGAATGCAAAATCCGGGAACATAACACCGATATGACGGATACTAGAGCGGCAAGAGTGGAACAAAACACCAGGCATAAGGCCGAGCCTTCCACCCTGTACCAAGTACATAGATGCATTAATTAAATAAGAGATATTGTGATATCCCAACAAGTAAACATGTTCCAACAAGGAACAAACTTCATCTTCACCTGCAACTAACAACGCTATAAGAGGGGCTGAGAAAAGCGGTAACATAGCCAAACAACGGTTTGCTAGGACAAGGTGGGTTAGAGGCTTGGCTCAACAATATGGGAGGCATGATAAGCAAGTGGTAGGTATCGCAGCATAGGCATAGCAAAAGAGCGAGCAACTAGCAACCAAAGATAGAAGTGATTTCGAAGGTATGGTCATCTTGCCTGAGATCCCGCAAGGAAGAAGAACTAGTCCATGAAGAAGACAAACGGACGTAGACGAACGGGTCCTCACAAACGCAATGTAATAGGAACCAACCCGAAGAAGCAACACCGGAAAGAAGCACACAACATAGTAAACAACCAACACATGAACATGGTATGATATGCGGGATGCGGCATGCGATGCATATGCATGATTTGCAAAGGAATGATTGAACCTGGCCTCAACATGGAAATACAAGAGTGCCACTGGAAAGGTGAGGTGATTTCGGTTGAAATCGATATAAAGATCACCAGAATCGGATGCATGGTTTGGAAATGGCAAGCAAAACAAATATGGCATCGGTATGCAGTTAACAGCAAGTAGCCATTTAAATGCATCAAGATAAATATGCTACAACACTCAAACATGACAAAAAAATGCATGGCAGGGATCTACTCATGATGCTTGACAAAATATGAACACTGAGCTGTGGCTAATTCAACCATTAACAGGTTCAAACAAGCATGGCAAAAGTGCAAATGATAGCAGGTTTCAGACTTAGTGAAATTAACACAAGTCTGGAATTATCATCAGGAAGCAAACTTTAGAGCATGAAAACTACATGCTACAGGAACATATCATGGCATAGAAAGGCATGGCATGAAGCTAATCAAAGCACTTAACAAAAGTCCCTTAGTGACCTTGAGCCAAAGGGATCAGAAAATACAATTGCAAGCATGTGAACATGGCAAAAACATAAACAGATTCAGACTTAGTGAAAAACTCGAGCATGCAAATCGGTTAACGAGTAGGCATGTTTACGAGCTCGATGCACTCGCTACAGAGCATGGCATGACCAACTAAGCATACAATGTAACACCCTCGATGCGGCTATAGCTCCCACGTGTCGAGGCACGACTTAGAGACATAACCGCATTGAAAGCAATGTCGCAAGTCAGGCAATCATTACAACATCCCATGTCATACATAATAAAAGGGGGGAGATAACATAGTTGGCTTACACTCGCCACGTCACATCAAAGTACATAAATAACATCCATCATACAAATCACTCATGGCCCGACTACGGTGCCAAAATAGAAAAGACCCCCAACATGCGACAAGGCCCTGAATCGATGACCCCAACTAGGCACCACTACTGATCATCGGGAAAGGAAACATAATAACGCTGAGAGTCCTCGTCGAACTCCCACTTGAGCTCGTACTCGTCACTTGGAGCGGAATCACCTGGACCTGCATTTGGAATTATAGTATCTGTGAGCCACAGGGACTCAGCAATCTCACACCCACGCGATCAAGACTATTTAAGCTTATAGGAATGGATAAGGCAAGTATATGTGGAGCTGCAGTAAGCGACTAGCATATGTGGTGGCTAACTTTTACGCAAAAGAGAGCGAGAATAGGAGGCAAGGCGCGAGCCAGAATCTAGATGAACAACCTGCGCAAGCATTACTCCAACACCGTGTCCACTTCCCGGACTCCGCCGAGAAGAGGCCATCACGGCAACACACTCAGTTGATTCATTTTAATTAAGTTTTAGTTCAAGTTATCTACAAGCGGACATTAACAATTCCCATCTGCCCATAACCGCAGGTACGGCTTTCGAAAGTTCAATCCCTGCAGGGGGTCCCAACTTAGCCCATGACAAGCTCTCACGGTCAACGAAGGAATAGACCTCCTCCCATGACATTCCGATCAGACTCGGTATCTCGGTAACTCAAGACACTTCGACAGGGTAAAACAAGTCCAGCAACACCGCCCGAATGTGCCGACAAATCCTGATAGGAGCTACACATATCTCTTTCTCAGGGCACACTCAGATTGTCTAAACTTCCGGTAGGCCAGCCCAGAGTTGCCCCTGGTAGCCACCGGCGGCTGACGGTTTTGGACCAACACTCAGAGGAGCACTGGCCCGGGGGGGTTAAAATAAGATGACCCTTGAGTCTGCAGAACCCAAGAGAAAGAAAAGGCTAGGTGGCAAATGGTAAAACCAATGTTGGGCATTGCTGGAAAAGCTTTAATCAAGGCGAAATATCAAGGGGTTCCCATTATAACCCAACCGCGTAAGGAACGCAAAATCCGGGAACATAACACCGATATGACGGAAACTAGGGCGGCAAGAGTGGAACAAAACACTAGGCGAGAGGCCGAGCCTTCCACCCTTTACCAAGTATATAGATGCATTAAGATAACATAGCAATATAATGATATCCCAACAAGTAAATAAATGTTCCAACAAGGAACGGCTCCAATCTTCACCTGCAACTAACAACGCTATAAGAGGGGCTGAGCAAAGCGGTAACATAGCCAATCAACGGTTTGCTAGGACATGGTGGGTTAGAGGTTTGACATGGCAATTGGGAGGCTGACAAGCAAAAGTTAGGCATCGTAGCATTGGCAAAGCAAGAGCGAGCAAACTAGCATAGCAAAGATAGTAGTGATATCGAGGGTATGATCATCTTGCCTGCACAGTTGTCAAAGTTGACTGGATCCTCACAAGCAAACTCAACGGGCTCCTCGGTAGCGAACTCGTCTCCCGGCTCTACCCAACAAGACAAACAAGCAACAAGGATACAATCAACCACGTGCAAGACCAAGCAATATGATGAAATGATGATATGCTATGCGGGATGCGATGCGGGATGCAAAATGCAAGATATGACAGGAAATGCATGAACCTGGCCTCAACTTGGAATTACAAGGGTGCCACTGGATAGAGGGGATGAAATCTCTTGAAAACGATATAAAGATCATTGGAATCGGAGTTACGGTTTGGAAATGGCAAGCGTTTTAAGATATGACACCGGTCTGCGATTTACAGCAAGTAGGCATCTAAATGCAACGAAAAGAACATGCTACAGCCACCAAACATGACAAAAAAAATACATGGCAGTGATGTACACAAGATTCTTAACAAATCACTAGCACTGAGCCATAGGCAAATTAATCCATTAAGGGGTTCAAACAAGCATGGCAAAAATGAATATGCAAAACAGATTTCAGACTTATTGAAATTAACACTAGCCTGAAATTTCAGATCACGAAGCCCTCTTCGGAGCAGCAAAACAACATGATACATGACCTGAACATGACAAGTAAGAACATGGCATGGAGCTACTCAACAAGCTTAACAAAACACCCAAAGTGACCTAGGGCCAAAAGGGTTCACAAAATACTCTACCGAGCTCACGAACATAGCTCGAACACAATCAGTTTTCAGACTTAGTGAAAACTGGGACATGCAGAAATATAACTCACGAAGGCATGCAAACGAGCTCGATGCACTCACCATGGTGCAAGTCACAGCAAGGCAATCATACATCCATTAAGAAGGCACAAAATACAAACTATACATGGCAAGAACAATGGCATAGCATGCACGGATCAACTACAACAACGCCGGCAAAATCGCAAACGAGTTGACGATCTGCCCAGATTCACCACGAAGCAAAAGTAGACCTCAATTGACTCAACCTAGAGCACTCCACATATGCAAACAAAGACATGGATGGATAGAGAATAACATAAATATCAAAACTCCCTTACTTATCATCCTCAAAAGAGGCACGGATCACTAGGAAACAAGCTGGAGATATAGCATCATGAACTACAATATCCCAGACTTAGTGAAAATCACCAAGTCCCTGAAATCAGCAATCTCAGGTACCTCTCTTCGCAAGCTTGCACAAGACAACACACACATCCTAAAAATGCATGGGTGGCACCTCTGGAAAGAAGACAAAATTCTTAACAAATCATCCCAAAGGGGCACAGGCATATCATGCACGAATTAAACATGGCAAAAATGACAAAAGTGCATGATGAACTAACGGATCTGCAATTTAACTCACGAAGACTCCTTCTAACAGCATTTTGGGCAATAAGATGAACTCAAATGCAAATGATGCAATGGAATGAAATGATGTACATGTCGAGGCGAAGATTTTGATATATCATATGCCCAAAACGGAGCTACGGATGCGGAGATATGAGCAGTCAAAGTAAGCATCATGAGCTAGGGTTCGGGGGAAAAAGTCAACCGCTCAAAAATCAGACCTGGATCCAGATCGGGATCCCGCGGGCACGGACTTCGAGGTCGTCGGACTTGGGCACTGTTCACGCCGGAGCTTCACCGGAGGCAGAGGAAGCAGCGGTCCGGCGAGGGCGAGGCGGCGGGCACGGGCGCCGAGGACGGAGGGGAGCGGCGGCGGGGTCGGCGAGGCGTGGCAGCGGCCGGCTCGGACGGGGGCGCGCGCCGGCGGCGGAGATGCGGCGCGGCGGCGGCGGCTGCTCCGGCCGCCGGAGCCGGAACGGGCGGCGGCGCTGGAGGCGGAGAGGCGCGGGGGCGCTCGGGCCCGGGAGGCGGCGCGCGGGGGCCGGGCGCAGGCCAGGCGGGCCCGGCGGCGGCGATGTGGGCTCGGCCCACATGGCGCGCGCGGACTGGACGGGAGGCGGCGGCGGACGTTGTCCGGTCCGATCCGGACACGTCCGTCGGTGGCGGGGGTTGATCTGTTTTTTTTTTGGAGGAGGACGGGGAGGAAGACGAGATCCGAAATAGGGGGGTGTTTAAATAGGCATAAGTGGAGTTAGGAGAGTCCAAATGAGGTGCGGTTTTCGCCCACGCGATTGTGATCGAACGGCCGAGATGATGGAGCAGAGTTTGGTGGGTTTTGGGACAAATTTGGGGGGGGGGGTTGGGCTGCAACACACACGAGGCCTTCTCGGTCCCTCGGTTAATCGTAGGAGTGTCAAACGAAGTCCAAATGACCCGAAACTTGGCAGGCGGTCTACCGGTAGTAAACCAAGGCCGCATGGCAAGTCTCGGTCCAGTCCGGAAATGTTTGAACCCCACACACAAAAGAAAGCTAGAAATGGCCACCGGAGGAGAACGAAGCGCCGGAATGCAAAACGGACAACGGGGAAAATGCTCGGATGCATGAGATGAACATGTATGCAAATGCAATGCACGAGATGACATGATATGAGATGCACGAAAAAGAAAACAACACACGGAGACAAAGACCCGAACCCGAGAAATAAATATAACTTAACACCGAAAACGACAAGAGTTGGAGTACAAATTGGGAAAGTTACACCCGGGGTGTTACATACAACCATCAAGAATACATGGCATAGAAGCTATACATGGCAAGAACAATAACATAGCATGCACGGATCAATAGCAACATCCTTGGCAAAATCGCTAAACATGTCAACAATCTGCCAGGATCATTTTATAGCAAAAGTAGAGCTCAATTGACTCAAGCTAGGGTGCTCCATAAATGCAAAAAAAGAAATGGATGGATAGAGAACCACAATATAAACAAAACACCCTTACTGATCATCCTCAAAAGAGGCACGGATCACTAGGAAACAACATGAACATAAGGCATAACGACAAAATCAGGACAAGGACTTAGTGAAATTCTAAGTCCCTGGAATCAGCATTACCGATTACGCTACTTTGCAAGCTTGTGCTAGTCACCACAAATATCACAAAAATACATGGCATACACCCCTGTAAAGATGGCATGGCATAGAACAAAACACATGTAGAGCTCAGGATCACAGCATGCACACATTAATCATGGAAAAAATGACAAAATGCCATTTGCTAAAACAGATCTGACAAATTCATCACATAGCCCTCTTCCAACAGCATTTCGGGCATCAAGATGAGCTCAAATGAAAATGATGCAATGGTATGAAATGATGTACTTGTCGAGAAGAACATTTTGATATGCTACACGCACGAATCGGAGTAATGGGTGATGAGTTATGATGCGATGAAAATCCCAAAAAAATACTGGGGGAAAAAGGACTTAGACGAATTTTACCCTCTCAGAATCAGATCTAGGGTTGACTTGCACGTGGTTCGAGGTTCGCCGGAATGTGTCGCCGGAAATATGCAGCGGCAGCCGGAGTTCATCGGGGTTGACGCCGGAGTGGGGGAGGACGACGGAGGAGGCCGGAGAGGAGGAAGGAGACCCCGGGGAGGCCGGTTCCGGTCGGATCCGGCACCGACAGAGGCAAGGCGCGGCGCGGCGGCGGAAGGCGACCGGCGGAGGTCGGCTCCGGCGATGCTTCGGTGACCGGCGAGGTCGACAGGAGGCGGGGTCGCGCGGGAACGACGACGATGCCCGACGCGAGTGGCCGAGCGGCTCGGGCGAGCAGGGAACCGAGCTCGGGCGGCGGGGTTGGCCGGGAGGAGGGCCGGAGCTCCTTGGGCGGTGGCGGAGCGAGGTCAGCGACGAACGCGGTGGCCGGCACCGGCGCACGGCGGCGGAGACGAGGCGGCGAGGCTCGCTGCAGGCGGCGGGGGCTCGGGCCGCAGCGGGCGAGCGGTGGCGGCGCGTGGGCCTGCGTGGGCCCGCGATGGGCTCCACAGGCCGCGGTGAAGTGGGGCGGTGTGGGCGCTGAGGTGGCGGGCGCCGATTGTCTGGGGCGGCGGGGAAGGGTGACGTGTCATGACAGGATTGGTGGAGGTGAGGTGGAAGGCGCGGTGGACACATCCGGCAGCGGGAAGAAATGTCCGGCGGCGATGAGGGAGTTGGATCTAGGGTTTGTACCGCGAATATTTCAGAGGGGATCACATATATATAGGTAGAGGGAGCTAGGAGAGTCCAAATGAGGTGCGGTTTTCAGCAACGCGGTCGTGATCGAACGACCGAGATTATGGAGGGGGTTTTGGTGGGTTTTGGGCCACTTAGAAGGGGTGTTGGGCTGCAACACACACGAGGCCTTTTCGGTCCCTCGGTTAACCGTTGGAGCATCAAACGAAGTCCAAATGGCACGAAACTTGACAGGCGGTCTACCCGTAGTAAACCAAGGCTGCATGACAAGTCTCGGTCCAACCCGAAAACGTTTAACACCCGCACACAAAAAGAGGTAGAAAGGGACACCGGGTGACATAGTAGCGCCGCATTGCAAAACGGACAATGGGGAAAAGGCTCGGATGCATGAGACAAACGTGTATGCAAATAAAAGGCACATGATGACATGATATGCAATGCATGACACGCAAGCACATGACAAGGCAACAACAACGAATAACTGGAGGACACCTGGCACATCGGTCTCGGGGCGTTACAACAGCCCCGCCCTCTAGCCTTTAAAAAATGTATACATTTGTACAGTAGTAGTATCGATGGATTGCGCCATGGAGCAAAACTAACAAGATGAAATTAAAGAAAAAAGGTGGTACATATAGAGAGCGCTCGTCGCCAAATTATGCATATACTATATGACACTACCCACTATGAAGGTACTAGTAACATAGACTAGTAACTAGTCTATGTTACTCTCCACTATGACGAGCCAAAGTCGAGGCGCGGATACGAATGAGGGCCTGGTTGTGTCTATACTTGGACAACTCACCCGACTGCATGCGCACTAGGCAGACGAAGCTCGTGTCGTGTTGGTGCCGTGTGCGGCCCGCACATTAACCAAAACCTCGCGCCTCCATCTTAGCCTTTGCATTTTAAACTTCTCAATCTCAAGGCCAAGGAGCAACATGAAACCTATGATAGAGCCAATCGGATGGTTGAGAACACTACAATTCGTAGCTACAGATGCGTGTGTGAGAGAGGATGAGTGCGTGCGTGCACCTCTTCTCATAGTACAAGTGTATGTGGGTGGCATCGACCTAGGGAGCAGTGATGGTGCGTGCGAGAAGTCCCGAGAGATAGATGTAATGCGTCTGAAAAAAAGACTAGTCTATAGCTCGCCATGAGGCTATTCCTGTCGAACGCCAAGCGTAAGATATGTATCCGACGTTGCCAGTTTTTGCACGTACACAACAGTAGAAAAAGAACTAGTATCATGGCATATGCTACACCATGACCGAGAGAACGTGTCGATGTTACACCATCCGAGAATAGTGCCGCACTTCGAAACTAGAACCGTCAATAAATTTTGAGCGTGTCTCATCACATTCCAAATTACTACTACTACCATGCTATATTTAATTGCAAACCTGTTCACACCAATCACAACCTAAACAGTTTCCCACTTAGGAGCGTATTAGTAGTACTCGGTTATAAATACTACTATGCTAAGATGACTGCACATTCCTCCACAAAAAACAATCAAGTCAATCAAGCCATAGCCAGCGTGAGTTCTGGGTCGAGAGATTTCCACCAAGGAGAGGTGAGCATGGAAGAGGAAGCACGAGAGATGTCCCGCCTCGCTGCGAAAGCAGCTGACATGTCCAGCCACGCAGTAGTAGCAGCACATAGGCCCCGTCGCGCCACCGAAGCAGCACGGAGGTCCCGCTGTGCCATCGATGTAGCACACTGGTCCGGCCACGCCGCGGAAGCAACAGAGATGTCCCGCCGCGCCACCAAAGCAGCACAGAGGTACCGCCACGCCGCAGCGGCCTGGGAAAATTTCATGCGGGCAGGCGAGGACTCTTATAGGCGCATGCATGCGATGGTCCATAGACGGATGGATCAGATCTCCGGTTGGGTGAGGTTGCGGGACGAGGCTACCGCGTCATCCGGCAACTAGGGGAGGGCAATGCGAAGCTCCGGGGCGAGCGCGACCTGCTAATGGTGAAGATCGCCAGAAGGGCGAAGCAGGAGGAGGAGACCGCTGCCTTGTTGCAGAGGACGGGCATCATCATCAAGAACCTTATGGACGAGAATGCCATGCTCCGCATCGAGCGCAACAGGCTGGTGGAGGAATCCATGGATGCTGCCAAGCAACGTATTAATGACATGAAACTGATGAAAGAGATCATCGCCCGCCGCGAGAACTAGTCCCTGCGACCTATAGCGCATAAAGAAAGTAGAGATCAGCGAGCCAGATCGTTGTATGCGTCTTCCTTCTTCTTTTTCCCTTGTGTATTTGGGGCGTAGACGCATGTCGATTTTTTAATTATCTTCCTAATTATGTAAGACAATTATTATCCACTCTAGTTGTCCTTATATATATTCATCAGTCTTGCTATAAGTCGCAGTAGATGCTATATAGGTCCGTCGGATCTTACATCAAGATCCGTGCAAAATTTTCTTTTTAGATTTTCTTTTTTCTCTCTTAAATCTCAGTCGAGTGAGACATTGCCACACCATTAAACAGAGGCTCGGGCGCCATTAATGGAGACCTTGGGAGAGAGGTGGACGGCAGATGAAGGTCAAAGGGCTCGCACGCCTCCCGTACTCAAATAGCTACCCTGCATGGTGCCTCCTAGCTAATAAAAAAGGGGACGCATGGTGACACGTAAATGGTAAATAGAACGCCCATGGTTTCAATAATACTTGTGTTTCCGATTGTAACGTGATAGCACTTGTTCCAAAATGACTTTGTTGATTGTTAATGTGTGCGCCTTCGCAAATCGGACAGCAAAATTACCACAGCATGTTGGTGCCATGTCATGACACCAAGCCAAGTTTCATGATTTTCATGCGTGTTTCGGATTTACAGGAATTAAAAAACCAAGTTTCTCAATGTTTCCAGCTGAGCCATGACGCCCAGATGTTTGAATTCCATTCCCATTTCTGGCATGGGACCTAGAAAATTACAAGAGGACACACATGTGATTTTTCAACCAACTTTGGTGCACTGGGGCATGTGCTTGCATTTAAAATTTGAATTATGCACACAAAGGTGACACGTTCCCTCTCAGAACCACGAGCCTTCTTGAGAGAAGCTTCGGTTTGCAAGAAACTTATACCAAAACTTGTTCCTATTCTGCATTTTTTTACCACAGCATGGTAGTACCATGACATTACACCATGCCAAGTTTCATGATTTTCAGGCGTGTTTTGGATTTACAAGAATTTTAAAACCAAGCTTCTCAATGTTCTCGGCCGAACCACGACACTAGACATTGTTAAGTTAGATGTTTGCTCAGAAATGCCATTAGACATTGTTATTTTCATGTCAAACCCGTTGAACATGTTACATGACAAAAATAAGCCGATTCTCACAATGATAATTTCATGGTGTCCAGCACAACACACCCCTCAAATAAAACTAAGCACCCTAGAATTCTTTGACAAAACTAAGCACCCTGAAATTCTTTGACAACTAAACTGCTGGCTATATGATGTTGGCCATATATATTGTACGTATATAATGTGAAGAAATGAGTGGTAGTACTATACCAACTAAAAGATGAAATGTACGAAATATAACGAGAAGAAACATAACATAGTTCTGTTGGGGGCTCAGCACAACACACCCCTCAAATAAAACTAAGCATAGTAGAAATTAAACTAAGAAACTAATCTGGTAGACACTACATTAGAACCACCATGAGTAACGACACTGCCACCTTACTCGGAGTCCTCGTCAACGTCCTCGACTTCGTCCTTGTCCCTCTTCCTCTTGGGCGATACTTCTTTGCTTGAACCGCACACTTGGCTCTTGCTCTTCATCCAACCCTTGTAGATATTGAAATAAAGGTAGCCATCCATTGCAGCGTAGTGGATGTGGTATATATCTAGTACAGTCCACTGCCATGCACGATGAAACGTGTGTGGAGGTTTCTTCAACTCACTGTACGAAGGATGAACCATGGCTCCTGTCAGGGTCAGCATTGAAGGCTGATCAAGGGAGGGCACCAGCCCTTCCTTCTGGAGGTCGAAGGGGTCACCTACAACGAGGCCTATTCGACCCAGGATTTCCTTGTCGTTCCTAAAGTCTACAGTAACAAATTTGACTTGGCCGCCCTTGAGGAACTTCTTAAATTCCTCGCACTCAACGCCGGCATGGCATATGTGGTAGACCAAGCATAAGTCATGCACGCAAACCTGGATCACGGCGGGCTTCTTCTTCTCTGCCTTCTTTAGATTCTTCTCGCTTCCCAGGACTGTGGTGTACTCAACATCTAGCCCAGCGACCCACTCATCATTTGAGTTTTCAAACATGTGTTTGAAGCGAGCAAGGCATTCTTTCACCGTTGCGAAAGAACGGGTGTAGATGACGTCGAACTCATCGTCGGTGATGGTTCTAACCATGTACTCACCGCCGATCATGGAGATTTGGGACGCCATGGATTTGGGAGGAGGGTTAGGATTAGTGGAACTGTCGTAATGTGAAAGGACGGGACGACTAGGAGCGGTTTATCGATTGTAAAAATGTCGAGTGGGGGGCGCATGCGAATGGCAGGGTGGTGGCTTGCCTGGTGGATAAATGGATTCATGCACAGTACTATGGGGGCTCAATTAGATGTCATGTCTACTGGATGTCCAATTAAATGGCTTTCGATGTCATGTCAAGCGTCGGGAAAATTACAGGTGATACGAAACTTTCCATTCTCCCATGATACGGGCTTCCGAGAGCCCTTGGATCTGAGATCGAACGGTTGCATGGCGTGATTCCGGACCTATGGGTGAATATCCTATCCTGGAGGGTTATTCTGCAAATTTTCAGCAACTTAGCATGCGACCGTTCAATCTCAAATCCAAGGGCTGCCAGCAGCCCGTATCATGGTCGCGCCTACCACGACCGTTGCCTCTCTCGCGCGGTCGCGCCCTTGGAGATTTAACACGATGCGTTAGGCTATCTAATGTTGGCATGTCATACATAGTCATCACTTAGTCACTCATACAACAAGGTTGGCTATAAGGTTGGCTATAAGAGTATTTTTTGTTTACTTCTCTCTATCTCTTTCTTCGTAGTATTTATTGCATTTGCCAAGGAGTGACCTCTTTCAATGAAATGGTGCTTAGATGAGGTGCTATGGGCATTAAATGGCTTAGCAACTCAAGTCCCCAATGCATAGGTGCTTAGTTTTTTGTTGCTAAGTTTGCTTCGTCTAGGTACACACGCTTATCACCGTTTCTTCCTGGGGTCACCAAACTAGTCTCTCTCTTCTAAATTAACTTGCCACATCAGACTTTATGCCTATGTGGCAGGCTTAGCACCTGTAGGATCAAGTACAATAGTGTGCTATAAGCCCGCTTTACATGACATTTTTGCATATGTGGGGGAAAGAGGCGAGGAAAAAGTGGAGGAGTGGGCTCTCAAGCAAGAGCCAGCCTCTACATGGTGGAGCATCGGGAGAGGCACCTTTATGGAGGTGGTCAGGAATCGGGAGACTCACCTCGGTCGTAGCACCGCAGTTAAAATGATAATGGCAAGTCAAATCACCGGGCCCCACCTGTCCAGTAGTAACTAATTGTCAAATCACAGAGCCCTATGTTTGCAGCAGCCTACTCCCTCATCTTCTCGCATCTCTATCGAACCGACTAGGCGGAACTGCCCCGCCTACCGTGCGGGAAAAGCCCTGCCCTCGATTTTTAAATAGTACAGTATACTAATTTTGTATCCATGGATTGCGCCATGGAGCAAAGCCTCAAGAAAACAGTGGTACACATGTACGGAGTATATAGCACGCCCGTCGTGTTCGCGTCGCACCCCAGACGGTCGGTCGGTCTGGCACGCCGCTCTCCAAATGGAACGCGTGTCATATTGTGTTTGCACACACATGTGGGGCCGCAATTGAGAACCAACCATAGGCACACTCCCTGGCCCCGCAAGTCGGGTGAGTTAATAGAAGAGAGAGACGAGCGATAGTACTACTAGAGAAGTGTTGTAGGAGTACGTACGTTGGTACCTGGATGATCCCTGCAAGACACAGAAGATCAGTTCGTCCATGCATGTGACCAGACTCCAGCAGACACGC
The DNA here is from genome assembly GCF_003073215.2 of Triticum urartu. NCBI lineage: Eukaryota > Viridiplantae > Streptophyta > Magnoliopsida > Poales > Poaceae > Triticum > Triticum urartu. The sequence continues at coordinate 282,420,978 of NC_053022.1, forward strand.
CTGGATTGGCTATTGTCTACATATTGTGCAGGCTGTGTTGTACAGGGTTGTAGTTCTGGTGAGAAATCTAAAAAAGGTTTCTTGTCATCTTGCAAAATTAGGTGTCATGTGCTTCGGATCACTGCGAGGGTTAAACAGCGACAACTGAGTTGGGCTAGTCATTGGGGGCACATGCATGAAGACTACTCGGTTGCCATCTAGGTCAAGCCGACTATGTTAATTAGGACATCTTTCGATGGACCCCTTTTCTACGAGTTTATCTTTAATTTGAGCTTTGATCCTCGTCTAGTTTGTCCGTCGGGATTCATCTTGTCTCCTTTGGGAAGTGAGGTTATGATTTCTTGTCATGTGGCATTTTTTCGTGTTATATGTTATAATCCGGTGCTTCAGATCAAAATGAAGACAACTGCGCCTCCGGGGCACGTGCATGAAGACTTCTCAACAATCATTGCCGAGGTCAAGCCGGCTCCGGCCGGTAGACAAAAGAAAACTAGTACTCCACTATATAGGTAGGAGCCTCCGCGCTTGCTTGCTAGTGTTGCTCTCTTCACAATGTCTCGTACTCTCCAGATCTAAACACGACAGCGGTGTCCACACACACACACACTCTCTCTCTACTCATCGCGGTCAGAGAACTAGCCAGATCCTCCCCGCCGGGGAAGGTGAGAAGGTGCAATGTTCACGTGGTCGTCCTCGGCGACGGCTCTTACCCACTGCCGGTGCGTCCAGATCAGTGTGCCTTGCAGTTCTCTCCCAAGCATCGCTGGCGAGGGAGGGCCTCCCACCCATTCTTCCTCGCTGCCGTGGTGTGGGCAGATCCGGCCTCCCGCCGCCCACCTAGCGACATCCCGGCAACCCTCAGGTATAACTTCCTTCAAAACCGGCCTTGCTCTACTTCCCGAGCTCCTGACGTCGCTGCATTTGTATCTTTTACTATTTCTCAGGCCCCCTCGTAGATAGGATCTATCAGCTGTTCGAAAACCACCTATTTTTTTACTGTTAAGAGGTAAAACTAGTTCATGCACTCGAATCTAGTACTACTTGGTTCAAACAAGGAAGAAAGGGGTGGGGTGGGGGAAGATTTGTTACCTGAATCTAGGACTTGGTCGAAAGAGGAAATAATGGGTGCGAAAAGTAGCAGAGACTGGCTATCCAACTGGTCTCTAGGTCTAATAGGGAAATAAAGGGAACGCAGTACAAACTCAATATAAACCCGATCTATTGGTTGAAAAAGGAAAGGAAGTAGGGACTAGGGGACAAGTCAACAGAGTAAGTCCAGCACTAGATTTGCTAGCCTCACACAGTATAAGGTGGCTATATACCGAACAAAAATGGGACCAACCCAGATATCCTCTTCTGATGTTTGTTGCCCTGAGCCGCTCTTATGTAAGGCCACTGGTAAAATGTAGCAGTCGCACTGTTAAAAGTAAGGACATGTTAAACCAATGTTGTTTTCAATGTAATGCCTCCAGTAATATGAATCAATGGCACTTTTTTCATGTCCTGCTAAATTTCCCATTAAGGTAAGTTGCTTCTTTTCGTTAGAGATGCAACTGTCCTGGTCCGCCTACTCTCTCGTGCCCAAATACCGACTCTGTAGCAGCTGTTAATGTAATGTTGCTAGTAAAATGAAGCAATGGCACCATTCAAGTAATGTCATGTTTAACGGTTGTCATAGTTAATCCTAATGCCCACACTAATATCTAGCAATGCTGCTAGAAATTGCTACTGTCCTTGTACGATAGCCATTCAGATAAGGAACATGCTTTTTTCATTTGATGCATGTTTCATCACTTGTTAGTCACCCTCCTTTCCACCTTTTTTGTGCAAACAGAGATATACATTTCACGCTTGATCTTAGTTGAACTGCACAAATGATATCCAAATTATAGTTGAACATTCCAGGAGCTTCATGACCAACCTTGATGTTGCTCAATTTTATTGCAACTAATGAAGAAGAAGCTCTGTGGGTTTTGTTTTCTGATGGAAATGGAACCGGGGCTGGAGCCCTTTTCTTAAAAAAGAAGAAGAAGAAGAAGAAGAAGAAGAAGAAGAAGAAGAAGAAGAAGAAGAAGAAGAAGTTGCTAGCTCATGGGACATTGCTTCATTTTAGGTGAACTGCACCAAAAGGTCCCATGAATTGAATCATCCATGTTGGTGACTGGTGTCATCCCTTCTACGATGGCGTTGACTGTAGATATGGTTCCCATCATGAGGTATGTTCCTTTTTGGTCTGATTGTTTGCCAAAGATCATGCACGTTGATCCCGCTCTTGTGCTACTATGTTGGCACTGCCATGATAAAGCAGTAATGTTATTATTTTGCACCTTAATCTAGTGGCACTATTAATTTGAGGCAATGTTTTGGCACCGCTAGTGCCATTGTTTTTTTTATATACCGAAAGAGGGGGCTCCCTCCGATTTCATTAAAGAAACCCAAGCATAGAGAACCATTATCCGACAACATCTCAATGTAAATGGGCAGTTATGCAACTACTACTAGAACGGACTGAGTACTAGCAGTAGACAAGTTCGCCACATAAGCTAGGCAGGTAGGGGAACACAGCACCAGCTCAACCAAGTTTGGATTACAACCCAAATGCTACCACAGAAACATCAGGGGGAAGATAGGGACTGAAAGAGCCAGCTTCAGCATCCCAGTCTAAGCACCCCCTGCCTTCATCCTTGCGACGCACAGCACACCTCATTTGCCACCTGCTCGACCCTAGTGTCACTGATAAAATGAAGTAATAATACAGTTAAATAGAGCGAGTGTCCTCTCTATCATTTCATTTCCAATGTAGATAAAGAAAGTGCTTCTCTTTATTAATGTATGTTTCATCAACTAGTCCCATTGTTAATGTTTAAGCGTTTTTGCAAACTGGGGTGCTTAATTTTAGTTGATCTGCACAAAAATAGAGATTTGAATGTCTCAAGGCCCCTCCTTGTACTCCCGCTGTACACTGATGTTCATCACTCGCACAAGGTGTATCGGGGAGACTTGGGATGATTTCGAGTATGAGGCGTGGCGTATCGTATGAGGCGTCGCAGGGCCCATCTCGCCCTCGCAGCATGGCATACTATGACACTATCGCAATATTTTCTTCTATTTATTTTGCGTGTTTCATCAACTAGTGCCACTATAATGTAATCACGCTTTTTCATTATCTGTGCAAACAGGGTTATTCAACTGCATTTTGGTGGAACTGCACAAATGTACGGATGGAACCGGCACATATGCAGAGTGCGAGGTGTGCCAAGTAAAAATTACCGACACCAACCATGCTCCATGCACGCATTGGCATCCACCACCACCAGTGGGATGTGTGGCACTCCCTATGGACGGATCTTTCTCAGCAGCAAATCCTCTAACCAAATACTAGTAGCTTATATTGGCAGTTTTCTAGGGAGTACTCTTTTCTGAAAGAAGCACCAATCTATTTTTTTCTTTATTTGTACACAGTGTCACAACTTTGACCCAAAGGTCCAGAGCTATTTAAGGGTGATTGGCGCAGTACTCGGAGACTGATTGTAAGCATGATTTTCATTAGCTGTCACACTGATTGTAAGCATGAGCAGGTGGAAGATTAGGTTAGTGCGAAGCTTACCTTAAACCGTACCACCGCCATTGAAACGAGGTGAGCGTCGAGGGAACCGTGGAGAACGGTGGGGAAGCGACGTCGCACCATCCGGCCTCCTCTTGCGGTGGGAGAACGAATACTCCTGTGGCTCTGGTTGGCTCTGCACCCTCACGAATGGCACACCGTACTCGATCGATTTGTTATCCTCTGGGTGCTCGACCTTCGACCTGTACGCCCACCACCTCTGCCTGACTTTCGCCTCGGGCGAATCTGTCGGCTCCATCGCCCAGAGGAGATACTCGATGAACTCGAAGGACTGCGGCGTGACTACCGCCGAGGAGTACATGTACATCACCGCCCTCATTGCCGTTGTCTCGCTCTTTCGCATACATTGCCACATGGCCCTCACCGTCCTCGAAATCTCCCACTCATTGTCAAACCAAGTAAGGATCTCCTTCAACCTAGCTAACTTTGCCTGGTCGCCGTCGGCGATCTGCCTGATTCGTTGCTGCATCCTCTCCATAAATGTCCTTCTGAGTGGTCCGGTGCTAGCTTTGGAAGATGGAGGAGAGATGGTCGTCTTGCAATAGAGAAGAGGGAGAGGCGAGACGGTGGTTTTGGAATGGAAATGATGGAGAAGAGAGGATAGGAGGTGGTTTTGCAATGGAGAAGAGGGAGAGGCGACACGGTGGTTTTGGAATGGAGATGATGGAGAGGAGAGGAGGCGGTTTTGCAATGGAGAAGAAGGAGAGGTGAGACGGTGGTTTTTAAATGGATATGATGGAGAGGAGAGGAGGTGGTTTTGCAATGGATAAGAGGGAGAGGAGCGTGCGGCGGCGATTTAGGATTGGATGGGAGGGCCGACACGCTGTGACTGGATCAAAATCAAAATCAATTTACCCTTCAATTAAGAAAGCGACCCCACATTAACTAGTCTCCCTTTTATTCTGGGTCATAATTGACCATCATTTTCGCAAATAAAATATATGTCATACATTGCAAAAATAATATAATTTGAATGTACATTTAGATACGAACCAAATGATACAATTTTTGGTGACATGCATTCACATTTTGCTTGTCAAATACAGTACGTGGTCAAACTTTGACCCAAAATACGTAAAACAAAAAATACTTCCAAGACCAGCGCCGCTCTTCCGCTCTTCTCCTCTTAAACCACCGCCGCTCCTCTCCTGTTCCAATCTAAATCCAGTGCCGCTCCTCTCCTCTTCCATTTGAAAACCACCGCCCCTCCTCTCTTATTCCAATCCAAAACCAGCGTCGCTCCTCTCCCGTTCTAATCCAAAACCAGCGCTGCTCCTCTCCTCTTCCATTCAAAAACCACCGCCAGCGAGTGAAGGTGCTATGGAGAAGTAGATCGATGGAGGAGTACAACCGATACGTGAGGATCACAGACGGCGACCCTGTGAAGCTAGCTAGGATGTTGGAGATAAAGTCTTGGTTTGACAACAAGGACCAACTAGCGGCGACGGCGACATCCATGGCCAAATATCTGCAACAGAGCGAAAAGGCGGCGATACACCCAGAGGGAGTCATGCGGGAGTACATAGAGCTGCTCCTATGGGCCATGGAGCAAACAGATTCATCGAATCCGATCATGAGGGAGCGGTGGTGGGAGTATCGATCCCAGATGGAGCATCCACCAGAGATTGAAGGATCAAGCATCTACAGGGTGCCGTTTGTGAGGGTGCCGTGCCAGAGCGAGCCGGTGGAGTCTTCGCCGACCGAACCCAACTGAAGAGGAGAAAAACAGTTGGCCCGACGATGCTTCCCCGCCATCCTCTCCCTCGCCGTTCACATCGTCTTACGGGGCGGCTGTCTGCCGCCGAGGAATAGGAGGGACTGCCCCCCATCCCAATAGTCGGGCAGGTTGTGAATTGTCAGGAGGAGCTTAGGGTTGTCAGTATTTGCAGGTTGTGAATTGTGTTTTGTATTGTGTATTTTGAGAGTACTTTCATATATGAATGTCTTTTGAATTTCATATTTTCAGTATTGAGCATATGAAGTATTTTATGAATTCTAGAGATCTATTTTTAGCACCTAAAAAATGTAGTTTCATAGGAGTATAAAAGTGCAGACAATGTGATTCTCAGAGAAGAAACTGCAAGTTTCAGTTTCAGATAAGAAACTCCAAGTTCAGTTTCAGATAAGAAACTGCAACTTTCAGAGGCAGAGCATTTATATTAACACGGTCTTTTCAAACAGTGTTAACATCATGTTGGAAGTTTTATTCATGGTCGAAACTGGAACTACCAGCCAGTTAACATCATGTTGATCAACATTCATGCATAGCACATCTTCATATGAGGCACAGTCAAAAAAATATGCTATTTTCAAAATGCCCACAAAATGTCGAGTGTGCGAAAAACAGAGGAAATGAGGGACGAAGTTTTGTCAAGTGTTGGACGTGGTGTGCGTAGATGACAATTGGGACCCACATGTCAATAAAGGCAGAGGCAAAAATTTTGGAGATATTTTCTCTGCACAGGTGGAATCGAACCCGGGCGGAACAGCTGTCGGGTAGTGTCACTCGGCCACTAGGCTAGTTTAGTTGTTTCGTTACTAATAAGGCACTTCCTTAGGTGGTCGGATCCCCTCCTGCGCCTTTGTGCACTCGTCACGACGCCGCTGCCTGCCGTTGTGAACATGCTGAACAAACGAGAGGAATCTGGAGAGGACTGTACGTGGAGAGGCGGACAGTCGGGACCCACCAGGTCTATGGCCGTACACAAGCAAGTGCCTCATCGAAAAAATACTTCCTCCTAATGCTATACTGACGTTGGGGCCCACGGGTTTGTCAACATAGTTACATTTTTTTAGGTGCTTCAACGTAGTTGCTATAGGAGATAAATTCACAACGAAGTTGGGGAGCTGGCAGGTATCATTTATTATCACTGGGGCAGCAAGTATCAGCTGGGTTTTGGGCTGCCCCGTCTAGGCTTTCTTTTTTAACATGCGCAACCCACGACCTCGGATGGGAGGTCCATAGGCATGTTTGTATTTTCTTGAGGGCCGTCATGTATCGACCGGCCTATAGACCTCCCATCCGAGGTTTTATTTTTCCTGAAACATCGGCAGCCCAATTTTTTTTAAGAAAACACAGAGGTCTGTTCTATTTTTCTATATAAGAATAGGAACGCCTGGTCCAACTTATGTTTCCCTTCTAACTATATTATATATATTTAAATTATTTTATATGTTATTATATATTATTGTTATTGTCATCATATATTTAACAGATACTTACATATGTAAGAAAACTATATCCCACATCTTATTAACTTATAAAAATAATTTCTTAACAATAAAATCCTGGATTTTTTTGGCAACGAAAATCCTGATGATTGTGTACAAAAGCTTGGTAAGATTTAAGGACCAATTTAATAATAAATCACTTATTATTTATATATATAACAAAATGTTCAGCCCCTGTTTATTTTTTGATAACATTGTTGCGCCCACCCCAACATTATAATTAGAATCAGCCCAGCAAAATCGTGTATTTCGGGAAAATGCAAATGGCCTGTAATTTTTTAGGAAATATATAAATGGGCGGCATGGACGCTACATTATTTGTTCACCCAGCCCAGTTAATGGATTGTAATTCAAAAAAAAGATCAAATTGACTGTAAATTCTACCCCGCAAAAAAGACTGTAAATTCTGAAAAAATGGGTTGAATACGTGCCACATTTTTGGAGGCTAGAATGTGGGCCAATAGGCCGAAGCCAATGCAAGTCGTTGTCAACTTAGTCACAAATGATTCTGACATCGTTAGCCGTTGGATTTACATCCAACGACCGGCATCCATCTTCAATCTCTTGTCTTCTTCCTCCAGCGCCGCCGGGACCACCTGCTCCCGCCTCCTGCTGCTAGCAGCTCTGCTTAGCACGCTTCATTGTGAAGCGCTACTCCACCGTTGGCCAGGCCATCCCTCCACCCATCCACACCTCATGTTCTTCTCCACTGACTGCCGAACCACACCGCACCAGAACCTGTTAACCCTCATACACCTCTCCGTCTGCGACTCTACTCCCGCGTCTTCCCATCTCCGGCTCGTTGCTGTCCGAGGCCTCGCCATCGTCCACCACCTTGGATGTGCTTGGCGCGGAGTGGTCAACGTGGTCAAAGAACGACACCATCAGAAGTAGACTGTGCGTGGAGAGGCTAATGGCTGGGTCCAAGGCCGCACGCAAGGAAATGCCTCCTTATTATGCACACAATAATGATTCATCCACCTGACAGCTGGGACCCACCACTGACAGGTCGGACCCACCAGCTATATCTTCGCACGCAAGGAAGTGCCTCCTTATTACGCACAAAAAATGAATACCCCCCTGCTAGCTGGGACCCACAATAGTGGGAGGATGACTTGTGGGCCAACTAAGTTGACGGGGACGGAGGGCTTTGTCAACTTAGTCAATATGAACGATTCCAGCTCCAGTGACCGTACGATGTCCATCCAACGGCCGTAGTGCTTCTTCGACCTCTGGTCTTCTTGCTCCAACCGCTCAAACTAGCGCCGGTCGTGCCTCATGCTCCTGCCTCCCGTGGCTGGCTACGATGCCGCGGAGGCCTCACCGCCCCCTACTACTCCCACCGCTGGCCAGGCCATCCCTCTACTCACCCACACCCCCTGTTATTCTGCGGCGACAGCAGCCTCACACCGCAGCAAACCAGTGAACCCTCATACTCCTCTACACGTGGGCATCCATTGTCGCGTCTTCCCCGGCTCGGCGTCGTCCCCTTCCTAGGACTCGCTGTCGTCCACCTCCCTGTTGCTCTCGGCGCGGTGTGGTCAACGTGGTCAAGGAACGGCTTCCATCGGACATGGACTGTACGTGAAGAGACTGATAGCTGGGTCCACGGCCGCAGCAAGGAAGTGCCTCCTTATTACGCAGAAAATAATGATTCCTCCACCTGACAGCAGGGACCCACCGAACGGGCAACCGTATTTCCGAAAATAACGTTTCCCCCTAACTGCTGGGACCTACCAGCGACATCTTCGCACGCAAGGAAGTGCGTCCAGGCAAAAAAAAACGATTCGCCCCCCTAACTGCTGGGACCCACCAGCTACATCTTCGCATGCAAGGAAGTGCCTGACAGTTGGGACCCACCTGGTCGAAGCGTACGTGGCGTTGTCATTCTGGTCGCGAACGTGTACGTACATATTGGTCCATGTAGAGGCGTGCACGTGTCGTAGTAGAGGCGCGCATGTAGCATGTACATGTATGTACAACGACCAGTGTGCAAGAAAGAAAATACGGCCACGTATGTACATACGGGAAGGGTCTCGAACGCCTACTCGCGTATACGTATGGCCAGGGCTCGTGTACATGGCTGGGTCAGAATGGAGAAACAGCGTCGTCGTCGTGTTCATGGGGAGCCAGCCGGCTGGGTCGGAACGGAATGCGTCATTGTGTTCATCGGGAGGGCTTGGATGGAACAGCCGATGGAAACGAGGCCTGGCGTACCGCAGAACGGAGGAAACAGCCTTGTGTTCGACCGGCCACGGTCGAAACGGGATCCTGTTCATCGGGAGGGGTCTGGTGTACCGCAAAACGGAGGAAACAGACCTCCTACGGTCGAAACGGAGGTCCCGTTCATCGGGAGAGGTGTGGCATACCGCAAAACGGAGAAAACGGACTTGTGTTGGAGCGCTACGGTCAAAACGGGGGTCCTGTTTATCAAGAGGGGTGTGGCGTACCGCAAAACGGGACTCCACGGGATACTGTTCATCTCCACCGTCGACCTCCTCCAGCCTCCACGGGCTACTATTCATCCACCGTCGACCTCCTCCAGCCTCCACCTGCGACTGTTCATCCACGGGCTCCTGTTCATCCAGCCTCTACCACGCGCTACTCCACCGGCTACTATTCAACCAGCCCTCTCCACGGGCTCCTGTTCAACCACCCCTCCACGGTGTACTGTTCATCCATCCCTCCACCGTCTACTGTTCATCCAGCCCTCCATGGGTTCGTCCTGTTCATCCAGCCCTCCACAGGGTCCTGTTCATCCAGCCCCAACCGGCTCGATCGATCGGGGTCCTGTTCATCCAGAGGCAACACCACGGGGTCCTGTTCATCCACCCCCACCAGGAACTGTTCATCCACCCCCCCCAGCAACGCTCACTGTTCATCCAAAGGCAGCATCAATCAGCTTCAGTTAGCAGCAGTAGCGAAGGAATCGCTCGATCAGGTTCAGTTAACAGCCATCGATCGATCGCTCGGGTTCAGTAACACATAGCTGATACGTCTCCAATGTATCTATAATTTTTGATTGCTCCATGCTATATTATCTACTCATTTGGATGTTTATGGGCTTCATTATACACTTTTATATCATTTTTGGGACTAACCTATTAACCCAAAGCCTAGTGCCAGTTTCTATTTTTACCTTGTTTTAGGGTTTCGAAGAAAAGGAAAATCAAATGGAGTCCAAATGACCTGAAACTTCACGGAACCTATTTTTGGATCAGGAGAAGCCCAGAAGACATGGAGTCTACGTAAGGGAAGCTTCGAGGAGGCCATGAGGTAGGGGGCATGCCCTCCACCCTCGTGGCCCCCCTGGCGTACTTCTTCTGCCTATATATCTCCATATACCCTAAAAACATCCGAGAGCACAATAGATCGGGAGTTCCGCTGCTTGAAGCCTCCGTAGCCACCGAAAGCCAATCTAGACCCGTTCCGGCACCCTGCCGAAGGGGGAATCCCTCTCCGGTGGCCATCTTCATCATTCCGGTGCTCTCCATGACGAGGAGGGAGTAGTTCTCCCTCGGGGCTGAGGGTATGTACTAGTAGCTATGTGTTTGATCTCTCTCTCTCTCGTGTTATTGAGGTGATACGATCTTGATGTATCGCGAGCTTTGCTATTATATTTGGATCCTATGATGTTTCTCCCCCTCTACTCTCTTGTAATGGATTGAGTTTCCCCTTTGAAGTTATCTTATCGGATTGAGTCTTTAAAGATTTGAGAACACTTGATGTATGTCTTGCCGTGCGTATCTGTGGTGACAATGGGATACCATGTGTTTCACTTGATGTATGTTTTGGTGATCAACTTGCGGGTTCCGCCCATGAACCTATGCATAGGGGGTTGGCACACGTTTTTATCGTGATTCTCCGGTAGGAACTTTGGGGCACTCTTTGAGGTTCTATGTGCTGGTTGAATAGATGAATCTGAGATTGTGTGATGCATATCATATAATCATACCCACGGATACTTGAGGTGACATTGGAGTATCTAGGTGACATTAGGGTTTTGGTTGATTTGTGTCTTAAGGTGTTATTCTAGTACGAACTCTAGGTCTGTTTGTGACACTTATAGGAATAGCCCAACGGATTGATTGGAAAGAATAACTTTGAGGTGGTTTCGTACCCTACCATAATCTCTTCGTTCGTTCTCCGCTATTAGTGACTTTGGAGTGACTCTTTGTTGCATGTTGAGGGATAGTTATGTGATCCAATTATGCTATTATTGTTGAGAGGACTTGCACTAGCGAAAGTATGAACCCTAGGCCTTGTTTCAACGCATTGCAATACCGTTTACGCTCAATTTTATCATTAGTTACATTACTGTTTTTAAATTTTCAGATTACAAATACCTTTATCTACCATCCATATACCACTTGTATCACCATCTCTTCGCCGAACTAGTGCACCTATACAATTTCCCATTGTATTGGGTGTGTTGGGGACACAAGAGACTCTTTGTTATTTGGTTGCAGGGTTGCTTGAGAGAGACCATCTTCATCCTACGCCTCCTACGGATCGATAAACCTTAGGTCATCCACTTGAGGGAAATTTTCTACTGTCCTACAAACCTCTGCACTTGGAGGCCCAACAACGTCTACAAGAAGAAGGTTGTGTAGTAGACATCAAGCTCTTTCCTAGCGCCGTTGCCGGGGACGTGAGTGCTTGAAGGTATATCTTTAGATCTTGCAATCGAGTCTTTTAGTTTCTTGTTTTATCACTAGTTTAGTTTATAAAAGAAAATTACAAAAAAATGGAATTAAGTTCGTCTCATATGCTTCACCTTTTTAATATCTTTCGTGAGTATGATGGAAAGGATAATTGTGCTCAAGTGCTAGAAGAAGAAATCTATAAAATGTTTGGTACTAAATCTTTGAATGATGAGCATGATTGCAATATTGTTAGTACGAATTCTTTGAATATCCATGATACTAATGATGATTGCACTAGTTATGATGAAAATGTCTCCTATAAACATGTCAATTTTTGTGGAGTGCATTGGGTTTGTAAGTACACACCAAATAGGGAAGATAGATATTGCAAAAGGCATAAGTACTTGATGTAGGGTAGAACCCTAATCGCCTGATCTTTCACGAAAGGAGCGGATCCTGCGAAGAACACGAGGAACACAAAGAGGGAAATGAGGGAAAACGAGGGGAAAACACAAGAGGAACACTCAACCTAACAAGAACAAGTCACACATGTGCTAGATCCTCGGGTACATAGAACGATACACGAATCCACGGACAACTTAGGACGATACAAAGGGTAGCCGGTTCTTCTCTGTGAGGAGGTCTTGATGTTCTTCTACAAAAGGAGGTATTGAATCCAAAGGGATCTTCTCCGAAGAGGCCGCGGTCTCTCACGAGGAGTAGATCCGATGTGGATGAGCGAAGCTCTATCTCTAAGTATGAGCTAAACCAACACTGCCCTAGAAAGTTGTACGAGATAGAGTATATATATTCTAGGTGACGAAAGGGTACACGGGCCTCGGCCCAAGTGGCTGCACGCAGGCAGGGCCGGAAGCTCCGGGCTAGGCCGAAAGTTCTGGGCGCCGGAGGTTCCGGGGAGGGTCCGGTCTAACCAAAGAGTTGGCGCGGTGGAGATGTGTTGCCATCCGGGGGGCGGAAGGTCTGGGCAGGCCAGAGGTTCCGGGCGCCGGAAGGTCCGGGACGGGGTCCGGGCTAACCCGAGAGTTGACACGCCTGGGCTGGTCGAAGTTATCGGCGGCCGGAAGCTCCGGGTCGGCCGGAAGTTCCGGGCTCTGGCCGGAGGTTCCGGGTTGTCCAGAGTGTTGACGCTTGTCTCTTCTTATACAGTCCTCGGCTCCGAGTCTTGAGCGTTGTACCTGATGACACATAGTATCTCGGACTTAGGCAGTAGCCATGTCTCACTTGAAGAGGGGGAAAACTCAAGTAGGAGTGATGTCACCTTGGATTGAATAGCACGTGCCCTAGCCCTTGTCATTGGTCCACTTGGAGCTTGGATAGTTGAGGTGGCGTCCATGGGGATGGTCATGGGATGCTCCGCATCATCTCCCCTCCCTTGGGGAAGATCCGTCCTCGGATCAAGTTCTTCATCACCATGGAAGGGAGAGAGATCTTTGATGTTGAAGATGTCGCTCACGTTGTATTTCTCGCGCGGGAGGTCGATCTTGTAAGCGTTGTCGTTGTAGCGTGCGAGCACCTTGAAGGGTCCATCTGCTCGAGGTCAAAGCTTAGACTTGCGTTCGTGTGGAAAGCGCTCCTTGCGAAGGTGTAGCCACACGAGATCACCGATGTTGAAGATCATGGGTTGCTTGTTGACGTTGAGTTTGGTCGCAAGGTGTTGTACTTGGTGCTCGATGGTGTCTCTTGTATCTTCATGCACCTTCTTGAGATGGGTCGCTCGTGCACTTGCGTCCAAATTGATTCGCTCTTGGAGTGGAAGAGGTAGAATATCCAATGGTGACAAAGGGTTGAATCCGTAGACGACCTCGAAAGGGGACTTGCTGGTTGTTGAGTGTCTTGCTCGGTTGTAGGCAAACTCGGCGATGGGTAGACACTCCTCCCACTCCTTGATGTTCTTCTTGATGAGCACTCGAAGTAGAGCGGAGAGTGTGCAGTTTGTCACTTCCGTTTGGCCGTCGGTTTGCAGATGGTATGCCGTGGAGAAAAGTAGCTTGATTCCGAGCTTGGCACATAGGGTCTTCCAAAAGTAGCTAAGGAACTTGACGTCACGGTCCAAGACAATCGTCTTTGGCACACCATGGAGACGCAATATTTCCCTACAAAAGAGATTAGCAACATGTGAAGCATCGTCTATCTTGTGACAAGGAATAAAATGTGCCATTTTGGAGAAACGGCCCACAACGACAAATATGGAACCTTTCCCATTTCGAGTTCTAGGCAAACCAAGTACAAAGTCCATGCTAATGTCTTCCCAAGGTTGGTATGGAATCGGTAAAGGCATATAGAGACCATGAGATTGAGCTTTGGACTTAGCTTTGCGACATGTAGAACACCGGTTGGTGAAACGATTGACATCCCGAAACATCTTAGGCCAAAAGTAGCTCTTCGAGAGTGTGGCGAATGTCTTGTCGCATCCAAAGTGTCCCATTAAGTCTCCTCCATGAGATTCCTGCAAAAGCAACAAACGAAGCGAGGACTCAGGAATGCAAAGTTTGTTAGCTCTCATAAGGTGGCCATCTTTGATGTAATAGCGTTCCCAAGATGTATTCGACAAACACTTGGCATAAGGAATGGCAAAAGTTGTATCATGCTCATATAAGTCTTTGATATGCTCGAAGCCAATGACATCTAACTCAAGTTGCGTGACAAGCATGCAAATGCGGGAAAGAGCATCCGCTACTATGTTTTCTTTACCCTTGATGTACTTGATGACATAGGGAAAAGACTCAATAAATTCACTCCATTTAGCATGACGCTTGTTCAACTTAGTTTGTCCCTTAAGATACTTGAGAGTCTCATGATCGGTATGAATGATAAACTCGTGGGGACGAAGGTAATGTTCCCATTCATGTAAAACGCGGACTAAAGCATATAGCTCTTTGTCATAGATGGGATAATTGAGTTGCGCTCCGAAAAGTTTCTCACTAAAGTAAGCTATGGGGCGTTTCTCTTGCATTAACACACCTCCTATGCCATTACCACTAGCATCGCAATGAATTTCAAAAGGCTTGTCGAAGTTTGGTAAAGTAAGCACGGGAGCATGAGTAAGCAAATTCTTAAGCTCATTGAATGCGGTATCTTGGGATGGTCCCCAAACAAAAGGCGCATTCTTCTTGCTCAAAGCATGCAAAGGCGAAGCGATGGTGCTAAAATCATTCACAAAGCGACGATAGAAACCCGCAAGACCAAGAAAACTACGCACTTGATGCAAGTTGGTTGGTTGCGGCCAAGTCTTAGTAGCATTGATCTTGGACTCATCTACATGAACACCCTTAGAAGAAACAACAAAACCCAAGAAAACGAGCTTATCAACACCAAAAAGGCATTTGTTCATATTAGCATAGAGTCGCTCTTTTCTAAGATTTTGCAAAACGGTGTGGACATGGGTGACATGCTCTATAATAGATTTGCTAAACACAAGAATATCATCAAAGTAGACCATAAAAGTGCCCGGTGCTTCCGAAAGACCCATAGGTATGACTAACCATTCATACAAACCAAACTTGGTTTTGAAGGCGGTTTTCCATTCATCACCCTCTTGTATGCGGATTTGATAGTAACCACTCTTAAGATCAATTTTGGAAAATATAGTGGCACCACTAAGCTCATCAAGCATATCATCTAGGCGTGGAATTGGATACCTATAGCGAACGGTGATAGCATTGATAGGTCTACAATCGGAGCACATGCGAAAACTACCATCATGTTTTGGCACAAGAATGACCGGAACGGCACAAGGGCTCAAACTTTCATGCACATGTCCATGGTCTATGAGATGCTTTACTTGCCTTTGTATTTCTTTTGTTTCGTCGTGGTTGACACGGTATGGAGCTTTGTTCGGAAGAGGTGCTCCGGGGATGAGGTCGATTCGGTGCTCAATGCCTCGTAGAGGAGGTAGACCCGGAGGTAGCTCATCGGGAAAACATCTTGAAATTCCTGCAAAAGAGAAGACAACACTAGAGGAAGAGTGTGAGAGGTGTTAGTTTGTGGTGCATTGTCCTTGCACACGAGGACATAGTGTAGGACACTTGATGGGTTCTCACACACTTCTCTCATCTCACGTTTGGTGGCAAATAGAACTATGTTTGTGTTTTCTCTCATCGTGGAGGCACTCGATTTTGGCTTGTGGCGCTCACTCTCATTTTGGTGGCTCGCTCTCTCACTATGATCTCCATGATGGGTGGTATGCTTGTCGGCGATCACTTGACTTGGCGACATTGGACGGAGGACGTACTCCTTTCCCTTCATCTTGAAGATGTAGTGGTTCGTTCGGCCGTTGTGGACGACTCCTCTATCGAATTGCCATCGCCGTCCAAGGAGAAGATGACAAACGGTCATTGGAACAACGTCGCACTCCAAGGTGTCTTCGTAGGTGCCGATCTTGAAGGAGACTTGTACTCGGTGCTCGACTTGGATAGTGCCGGAGTCACTAAGCCATTGCACTTTGTATGGATGTGGATGCTTCATCTTGGGCAATTGGAGCTTGGAGCAAAGTTCTTCACTTGCGAGATTGTGACAACTCCCTCCATCGATGATGACCTTGACGGATCGTCCATTGATGCCGGCTTTGGTGTGGAATATGTGGCATCGTTGGTCTTCTTCTTGGTGATGTTGGAGAGTCAAGACTTTGGAGACAACAAGTGCGGGACTTGAGTCTTCATCACAAAAGACTTGTTCTTCTTCATTGTTCTCTTGGCGGTGCATGGCGACTTGCTCGAGGGCTTCCGTTTCGCCGTCGCTCATGGAGTCATAAGTGCCATCGTCGTTGAAGACCATGGTTCGCTTGTTGGTGCACTCGTAGGACTTGTGGCCTCGGCCTCCGCAAGTGAAACACTTGAAGGAACTCGTCTTGATGGTCTCATCGGTTGGGGTTGATGATGATGAAGCTCTTGGCTTGAAGTTGCTCGTAGTAGGGTTGCTTGTAGTTGGCGAAGCTTTCTTGGAAGTCGACTTGTCGATGTTGGAAGTAGAAGGTTTTGTAGTCGGTGTTGGAGTTGTTGAAGCTTGGTTATTGGAGAAACCATAGGACTTGGATGAGAACTTCACATACTTGAAATCATCTTGCACTTGGCGTTCCGCTTTGGTAGCTTGGTGCACTAGCTCGATGAGATTTGAGTATGGTTGGAAGTCGACGATCTTCTTGATAGGATGATTGAGTCCATTCAAGAAACGTGCCATTGTTTGCTCATCATCTTCCGTGACATTGGCTCGTATCATGGCAATCTCCATCTCCTTGTAGTACTCTTCAACGCTCTTGGTTCCTTGTTTGAGTTGTTGGAGTTTCTTGAAGAGATCGCGGTTGTAGTAGGTAGGTACGAAGCGTTCTCTCATGACATCCTTCATTTGCACCCAAGTAGTGATGGGTGGATCACCTCTTGCCTCTCGGCGCTCAATGACTTGTTCCCACCAAATGAGCACATAGTCTTGGAACTCAAGGGATGCCATTGCGATCTTCTTCTCTTCTTCATAATTGTGCAAACGGAAAATCTTGTCAACCTTCAATACCCATGAAAGGTACTCTTCGGGATCGTTGCTTCCGTTGAACTTGGGCATGGTGAACTTGAGCTTGCCGTAGCGTTGCTCTTCATTGTGTTGTGGTCGGGGATGATGACGCCCATGTTGTAGATGCAAATACTTAGCAAATATAGTATGCAAGGTGTTGCTATGATATAATCCAAGATGATCGAGTATGACAATCTTAATGTTGTATGATGCTATGGTTCTTGCTTAAAAGTTCTTTGCTTATCTTTCCTCTTTGCTTAAAAGCTTGGTTGGCTCTTTGATGTTTAAGCTCTTTTCTCATGAAATGCTTGACGAACCAAGATAGCAAGTGAGTATGCGATGACAACTTTGTGACACAAGAGATGATACCAATATAGGCAACAATGATGTATGTATGTATGCTATGGGAAGTATGATCACTAATGTGCACAAGTCTCATTGCCGGCAATACTCAATGGCTAGTCTCGATGGGTAAGCAACGCAAAGGAGTAAGGCTATGATGGCTATCAATGTAATGGAAAGAGTGATATGTCCAATACCAAGATGAGGTTACCAGTCTTGCTTCTAGTATGGTGTCAAAATGGTGGCACGAATACCAAGTCGTAGTCGAGGTGGTCGTTGTTGATGACGCATCCGTGGCGAAGATGAGCGGCGGTGATGTCGATGTCGAACCGTACCTAGATAGCCGAAACACAAAAGGATACAGTACCGCAACTCAAATTCTCAAACCTCAAAGTAGCAATTGTGTCGGAGAGCGAAAAGTTCCAAAAATAGTTGGGTTATGCGGAAGTGGTGGAGGTATGCGGAAGTATATATGGTATATGGTGAGCACCGGAACAAAATTTTGTGGAAATTGGGCGGAGTTGTGGAAGTAGTGCGAACTTTCTGTCGAAGCCGGAAGTTCCGGGCAAGACGGAGGGTCTGGGGTCCGGAGGTTCCGGGGAAGGCCGGAAGGTCCGGGGGTCGGAATGTCCGGGCTCGGCCGGAAGTTCCGGTGGTCGTGATTCTGCCAAGAACAGAGACTTCGGGATCGTGGATTTGGGCGGAAAAACATGGGGAAAAGCCCAAATCCGAAGGGGAAAAGGAAGAAATTGGAGGAAAAGAAGGCTGGGGAGGCTAGATCTACGAGGCACACACAAAATTCATGGATCAAAACCAACAAAATCTCAACACACGAACAAATCACAAAAAAAAAATTGGGGCTATTTTTGGTGGGGATTTTCGGATTAGGACGAAAAACAACAAAATTAGGCTAGAAACACAATGGGGAGGCTCCGAAATTGTGATCAACCTTGCTCTAGATACCAAGATGATGTAGGGTAGAACCCTAATCGCCCGATCTTTCACGAAAGGAGAGGATCCCGCAAAGAACACGAGGAACACAAAGAGGGAAACGAGGGGAAACGAGGGGAAAACACAAGAGGAACACTCAAACTAACAAGAACAAGTCACACATGTGCTAGATCCTCGGGTACATAGAACGATACATGAATCCACGGACAACTAAGGACGATACAAAGGGTAGCCGGTTCTTCTCCGTGAGGAGGTCTTGATGTTCTAATCCAAAAGGAGGTCTTGAATCTAAAGGGATCTTCTCCGAAGAGGCCGCGATCTCTCACGAGGAGTAGATCCGATGTGGATCAGCGAAGCTCTATCTCTAAGTATGAGCTAAACCAACGCTGCCCTAGAAAGTTTTACGGGATAGAGTATATATAGTATAGGTGACGAAAGGGTACATGGGCCTCGGCCCAAGTGGCTGCGCGCAGGTAGGGCCGGAAGCTCCACGCTAGGCCGGAAGTTCCGGGCGCCGGAGGTTCCGGGGAGGGTCCAATCTAACCAGAGAGTTGGCGCGGCGGAGATGTGTTGGCATCCGAGGGCCAGAAGGTCCGGGCAGGCCGGAGGTTCCAGGCGCCGGAAGGTCCAGGACGGTGTGCGGGCTAACCCGAGAGTTGATACGCCTGGGCTGGTCGAAGTTATCGGCAGCCGGAAGCTCCGGGTCGGCCGGAAGGTCCGGGGGCCGGGAGTTCCAGGCTCTGGCCGGAGGTTCCGGGCTGTCCAGAGTGTTGACGCCTGTCTCTTCTTCTACAGTCCTCATCTCCGAGTCTTGAGCGTTGTACCTGATGACACATAGTATCTCGGACTTAGGCAGTAGCCATGTCTCACTTGAAGAGGGGGAAAACTCAAGTAGGAGTGATGTCACCTCGGATTGGATAGCACGTGCCCTAGCCCTTGTCATTGGTCCACTTGGAGCTTGGATAGTTGAGGTGGCGTCCATGGGGATGGTCGTGGGATGCTCCGCATCAGTACTTAGAAACTGAATTGTTGCAAGAAAGTCTTGATGATTGTGCTGAAAAATTCAATATTTTTCGTGCCCCTTGTGAACTTTGCAATGAACATGGTCATTTAAATCTCCAATACAAATTGTTTCATGACCGAATCGTATCCAAAAATTGTGATAATTTGATTACCCTTGAGCATCATAAAGAGCTTAGTCTTATTTTGGGGTATGAGGAAATGAAATGTATAACTGAGGGTATTCCAAAGTTTAATCTTGATAGATTTCTTGATTTTGATCTACAGAAAATTTATATGTATTGTGCGGTGAATTGTATTGAAAATCCTTATATTTCCAATTACATAAAGAAAACAAAACAAATAGAAGATGAAGAGAATACTAATGAAAGGGAAGGGACTTCCCAATACCCTCCTATTATTTCTTATGATGAATCAGGTTACGAGGAGGAGCCTCCTATTCAACCAATCTCATTAATAAGGAGCTCCAAAAAGAGGATTGAACCCACACATGATGTGGTGAAGAAGAAGAAAAGAAAAAGGAAGAGAGGTAAAAAGATATCTCTCCCAAATAATGCTGCTCCTATTACTATTGTGCCTCATGAAAATATAATTGTGGAAGATAATGATACTTCCTATGATCTTGAAAATCTTTTTGGCACTTGCTTGGAAGAATACGATAATTGCTATACTATTGGTGCTATCCATACTATTAATGATGAGAGTGATTATGCTTATGATATGAAAAGTCCCAAGCTTGGGGATGATATGTTTGATGAAGATGATGTTTTTGAGAATATATTTGCTGCAATTAATGTTTGTCCCAAGTTTGGGGAAGCTATGATTAATGAATATGATATTTTTAGTCTCCCAAGTTTTGATATGCAAATTTATAATGATGATAGCATGCCTCCTACTTATGATGATTATTGTGATGATACTTATGCTTATAAAAGTAGTGATTATATTTATAAAACTTGTCATGATTATGGTTATCCCTTTTCTGAACATTACTCTTTTAATATGGAAACAATTTATGGTATTCGAGTCTCTTATGATACTCCCACTATTTAGAATGAGAAGAATTTTGCTTATATGGAGAGTAGTAAATTTTCTATGCTTGTAGATCATGAAAAGAATGCTTTAGGTGCTGGATATATTGTTGAATTCATTCATGATGCTACTGAAAATTATTATGAGGGAGGAATATATGCTTGTAGGAATTGCAATAATATCAAGTTTCCTCTCTATGTGCTTAAAGTTTTGAAGTTATGCTTGTTTTACCTTCCTATGCAAGTTGATTCTTGTTCCCACAAGTTGTTTGCTCACAAAATACCTATGCATAGGAAGTATGTTAGACTTAAATGTGCTAGTCATATTCTTCATGATGCTCTCTTTATGTTACAATTCTTATCCTTCATGTGAGCATCATTGAAATCAACATGCCTAGCTAGGGGCGTTAAACGATAGCGCTTGTTGGGAGGCAACCCAATATTATTTTTGTTCCTTGCTTTTTGATCCTTTTTAGTAATAAATAATTCATCTAGCCTCTTCTTAGATGTGGTTTTATGCTTTTAATTAGTGTTTGTGCCAAGTAGAACCTTTGGGAAGACTTTGGGAAAGTCTTGTTGATCATGCTATAAAATAACAGAAAATTTAGCGCTCACGAGAATTGCTGCCATTTTTATTTGGAGAGTGCTATTTAGTTAATTATTTTTTAATATGATTAATAGATAAATTCCTCAGGTCCAGCAATTTATTTGAGAATTTTATGAGTTCCAGAAGTATACGTTTGATCCAGATTACTACAGACTGTTCTGTTTTTGACAGATTCAGTATTCGATGTGTTGTTTGCTTATTTTGATGAATCTATGAGTAGTATCAGAGGGTATGAACCATAGATAAGTTGGAATACATTAGATATTACACCAATATTAATTTAGAATGAGTTCACAGCAGAACCTAAGTGGTGATTTATTTTCTTATACTAACGGAGCTTACGAGTTTTCTGTTAAGTTTTGTGTTGTGAAGTTTTCAAGTTTTGGGTAAGGATTCGATGGACTATGGAATAAGGAGTGGCAAGAGCCTAAGCTTGGGGATTCCCAAGGCACCCCAAGATAATCTAAGGACACCTGAAATCCAAAGCTTGGGGATGCCCCGGAAGGCATCCCCTCTTTCGTCTTCGTTCATCGGTAACTTTACTTGGAGCTATATTTTTATTCGCCACATGATATGTGTTTTCTTGGAGTGTCATGTTATTTTATTTAGTTTTGCTTGCAGTTTGAATAAATTACCAAGATCTTAAATTATTAAATTTTAGAGAGTCTTCACATAGTTGCATAATTATTCGACTACTCATTGATCTTCACTTATATCTTTCGGAGTAGTTTGTCATTTGCTCTAGTGCTTCACTTATATCTTTTAGAGCATGGTGGTAGTTTTATTTTGAAGAAATAGATGAACTCTCATGCTTCACTTAGAATATTTTGAGAGTCTTAAATAGCATGGTAATTTGCTTAAAATCCTAATATGCTAGGTATTTAAGAATAATAAAATTCCCTTATGAGTGAGTTGAATACTAAGAGAAGTTTGATACTTGATGATTGTTTTGAGATATGAGGATGGTAATATTAGAGTCATGCTAGTTGAGTAGTTGTGAATTTGATAAATACTTGTGTTGAAGTTTGTGATTCCCGTAGCATGCACGTATGGTGAACCGTTATGTGATGAAGTCGGAGCATGATTTATTTATTGATTGCCTTCCTTATGAGTGGCGGTCGGGGACGAGCGATGGTCTTTTCCTACCAATCTATCCCCATAGGAGCATGCGCGTAGTACTTTGTTTCGATAACTAATAGATTTTTTCAATAAGTATGTGAGTTCTTTATGACTAATGTTGAGTCCATGGATTATACGCACTCTCACCCTTCCACCATTACTAGCCTCTCTAATACCGCGCACCTTTCGCCAGTATCATACACCTACCATATCATTCCTCAAAACAGCCACCATACCTACCTATCATGGCATTTCCATAGCCATTCCGAGATATATTGCCATGCAACTTTCCACAGTTCTGTTATTATGACACGCTTCATCATTGTCATATTGCTTTGCATGATCATATAGTTGACATCGTATTTGTGGCAAAGCCACCGTTCATAATTCTTCCATACATGTCACACATGAGTCATTGCATATCCCGGTACACCGCCGGAGGCATTCATATAGAGTCATATTGTGTTCTAAGTATCGAGTTGTAATTCTTGAGTTGTAAGTAAATAAAAGTGTGATGATCATCATTATTAGAGCATTGTCCCAGTGAGGAAAGGATGATGGAGACTATGATTCCCCCCATAAGTCGGGATGAGACTCCGGACGAAAATAAATAAAAGAGGCCAAAGAAGCCCCAAAAAAAAGAGAAGAGAGGCCATAAAAAAGAAAAAGAGAAGGCCCAAATAAAAAAATAAAAAAATGAGAGAAAAAGAGAGAAGGGGCAATGCTACAATCCTTTTACCACACTTGTGCTTCAAAGTAGCACCATGATCTTCATGATAGAGAGTCTCCTATTTTGTCACTTTCATGATAGAGAGGTAGGGCGCGTGCCCTCCACCCTCGTGGGCCCCTCATGGCCCCCCTGACGTACTTCTTCTGCCTATATATCTCCATATACCCTAAAAACATCCGAGAGCACAATAGATCAGGAGTTCCGCCGCCAGAAGCCTCCGTAGCCACCGAAAGCCAATCTAGACCCGTTCTAGCACCCTGCCGGAGGGGGAATCCCTCTCCGGTGGCTATCCTCATCATTCCGGTGCTCTCCATGATGAGGAGGGAGTAGTTCTCCCTCGGGGCTGAGGGTATGTACCAGTAGCTATGTGTTTGATCTCTCTCTCTCTCGTGTTCTTGAGGTGATACGATCTTGATGTATCGCGAGCTTTGCTATTATATTTGGATCCTATGATGTTTCTCCCCCTCTACTCTCTTGTAATGGATTGAGTTTCCCCTTTGAAGTTATCTTATCGGATTGAGTCTTTAAAGATTTGAGAACACTTGATGTATGTCTTGCCGTGCGTATCTGTGGTGACAATGGGATACCACGTGATTCACTTGATGTATGTTTTGGTGATCAACTTGCGGGTTCCGCCCATGAACCTATGCATAGGGGGTTGGCACACGTTTTTGTCGTGATTCTCCGGTAGAAACTTTGGGGCACTCTTTGAGGTTCTATTTGTTGGTTGAATAGATGAATCTGAGATTATGTGATGCATATCGTATAATTATACCCACGGATACTTGAGGTGACATTGGAGTATCTAGGTGACATTATGGTTTTGGTTGATTTGTGTCTTAAGGTGTTATTCTAGTACGAACTCTAGGGATGTTTGTGACACTTATAGGAATAGCCCAACGGATTGATTGGAAAGAATAACTTTGAGGTGGTTTCGTACCCTACCATAATCTCTTCGTTTGTTCTCCGCTATTAGTGACTTTGGAGTGACTCTTTGTTGCATGTTGAGGGATAGTTATGTGATCCAACTATGCTATTATTGTTGAGAGGACTTGCACTAGCGAAAGTATGAACCCTAGGCCTTGTTTCAACGCATTGCAATACCGTTTACGCTCACTTTTATCATTAGTTACCTTGCTGTTTTTATATTTTCAGATTACAAATACCTTTATCTACCATCCATATACCACTTGTATCACCATCTCTTCGCCGAACTAGTGCACCTATACAATTTACCATTGTATTGGGTGTGTTGGGGACACAAGAAACTCTTTGTTATTTGGTTGCAGGGTTGCTTGAGAGAGACCATCTTCATCCTACGCCTCCTACGGATTGATAAACCTTAGGTCATCCACTTGAGGGAAATTTGCTACTGTCCTACAAACCTCTGCACTTGGAGGACCAACAACGACTACAAGAAGAAGGTTGTGTAGTAGACATCAGTAGCATGCAGTGCAGTCGCTCGAGTTCAGTAGGCGAATGCCTCGCTCGGGTTCAATTAGAGCCCAACGCCTCGCACCCACGTGCGTGCGTGTACGAGAGAAACGTGCAAACCTCCATGCATCGCTCAGTCCCGACCACCCACCATAACCGGGAATACCCCGATATTTTCCTCACCCTCGCTTCTACCACGGTTTTTTCCATCATGGACGGCCCAAAGAATGTCATGCAGCTGCGTCTCCGGCCCGCCAAGGACGAAAATCCCATTTTCTATCATGATTTTTTGTCATAGAAGTAAGATCCCACCACATCTATGATGATACCGGGTTTTGTCACAATTATCGTCATAGAAGTGTCATAAGTATGACAGAAAAAAATCCGTTCGGCCCAAAATGTCATGGATGTGCCCTTTTTGTAGTGTTGGGGATGCTATGTTTGATGAGAATGACATGTTTGAGAATTTATTTGCTGCAATTAATGTTTGTCCCAAGCTTGGGGATGCTATGTTTTATGAATATGATATTTTTAACCTCCCAAGTTTCGATATGCAAATTTATTATGATGATAGCATGCCTCCTATTTATGATGATTATATTGATGAAAGTGGGTTTGGAAGAGTGTCAACTTTAGGAAGTAATGATCCCACTATTTTGGAGGGTGTTGAATCTTATTGTGACAATTATGAAAGTGGATTTGGAGAGGTCATGACTATATTTAGTAATGATTCCACTATCTTGGAAGAGGTTTCAATTGATTATGATGAGAACAAAGTTGCTACTTATGATGATTATTGTGATGACACTTGTGCTATAAAAAGTAGTGATGATTATATTTACAAAACTTGTCATGATTATAATTACCCTTTTTCTGAACATTACTCTTTTAGTGTGGAAACAATTTATAGTATTCGAGTTTCTTATGATACTCCCACTATTCCGAATGAGAAGAATTTTGCTTACGTGGAGAGTAGTAAATTTTCTATGCTTCTAGATCATGAAAAGAATGCTTTATGTGATGGTTATATTGTTGAATTTATTCATGATGCTACTGAAAATTATTATGAGGGGGGAATATATGCTTGTAGTAATTGCAATAATATCAAGTTTCCTCTCTATGTGTTAAAAATCTTGAAGCTATGCTTGTTTTGCTTTCCTATGCTAGTTGATTCTTGTTCCCATAAGTTGTTTTCTCACAAAATCCCTATGCATAGGAAGTGGGTTAGGCTTAAATGTGCTAGTTATATTCTTCATGATGCTCTCTTTATATTTCAAATCTTATCTTTTATGTGAGCATCATTGAAATCATCATGCTTGGCTAGAAAGGCATTAAAAAAAGCGCTTGTTGGGAGACAACCCAATATTTACCCCTACTGTTTTGTATGTCCACATGATTACGCTACTGTAGTAATAATGTTTTATAGTTTTTGTTTCAATAAAGTGCCAAGTAGAACCTTTGGGAAGACTTGGGTGAAAGTTAATGTGATCTTGCTGTAAAAAACAGAAACTTTGCCGTCACGAGATTAGCTGTCATTTTTGCAGAAGAGTGGTTTTAAGTTGATTCTTTTTTGCAGAAGATTAATAGTCAAATTACTCATGTCCACCAATTTATTTCATAATTTTTGGAGTTACAGAAGTATTCGAGAGTTACAGATTACTATAGAGTGTTCTGTTTTTGACAGATTCTGTTTTCTATGTGTTGTTTGCTTATTTTGATGAATCTATGAGTAGTATTGGAGGGTATGTGTCAGATTTCGGGTTTCGGCAAAACCCTTGAGCTTTGAACACTGGGGTGCGCATGAAGATCTCTCCCCCCTCTAGCTCACGCCCTCACCGCGATCTCAAGGCTCAGCACGTCGAACTCGCAGAACGAAGGGACACAAGATTTATACTGGTTCGGGCCACCAATGTGGTGTGGTGGATTGCCTCTTGGGCTGAGGATGAACAGTTACAAGGGAAGAACAGCCTCTTGAGGAGAGGTGCTCTTGTGCTTGGCGAGTTTGTGTGGTTGCCTTGGTGGAATGGATCCGACCCAAGATAAGGTATCTCCCTACGATGGTGGCTAGTCCTATATATAGAGGCCCGGGTCCTCTTCCCAAATATTAGGCGGGAAGGGATCCCACAACGGACAATTTGAAGGGGGAAGCTAGTACAAGCTATCCTGACAAAAGATGGTCTTCTCCTGCCAAAGGCTCTGGTGATGATGTTGTCCTGGGCTCCACGGTGACCTCCGTCCTGCCGTCCTCCTGGTCTTGGTCTCGTTGCGCCGATTTGGAAACCTTTGCCTCGGGACACCGCGCCTGCGCTTGCCTCTTTAGCACCAAAGAGGAAACGAGGACACTGCGCGTTGGCGCCCGCCTGGCGCCCGCTTGGCCTTGGTCGTCATGGCTTGCGTCACAGGAACCTCGCGAGGCGCCCCTTGCCTTGATATCTCCGCCCCTCGCGAGCCATCCTGATGAGGCCGCCCCCGAGGAGGTCTTGCGTCGTCCATCTCGTGAGGGTATTGAGTGTTTGCTGGTGAAGATGGGTCGTATAGGGCTACTGGTGGAGCCATGCCGTGGGCCGCAGGTAGGCAAGTCTGGGGACCCCCGTTCCCAGGACGCCGATAGTAGCCCCCGGGCCCAAGATGCGCTCGGACTTGGCTTCGAGGCGAAGCCAAGGGGCAAGTGTGGAGCGCCGCGGTCCCCAACAGCCTGCTGCCTCACTTGACGCGTGGCGATTGATTGGACGTGGGCGTCTCCGCTTCCCCATGCTGCCTCGGCAACTGCCCGACTGACAAAAGACCGGCGCGGGCTGTATTTGCCTTCATTACCTTCCTTCGTTTTGCTCCAGATCCCCTTTCTTGCCCTTCATTTCTAGAGACTCCAGATCCACCCAGATCCTCCTTCGAGCTTGCCGTCAATGGCGCCCAAGAAAGCCCGGGCTACTACTTCATCATCCTGGTACGAGCCTGCGCTCGACGCGCCGAGCATGTCGGAGAAGAACCTTGTCGTTGTGCGCTTGATGATGGCAGAGGGTGACAAGAAGAGGAAGATTGTGCTCCGGGTCGGCTCCACCGAGCCTGAGGCCCCTGGCAGCACTTTCTACCCCTTATTCACGAGTAGCATCATCGCTGGGTTGGTTCCCCCCTTCTCCGACTTCTTCTACTCCGTCCTCGGTCACTATAAGATCCACGCCCTCCATCTTCATCCCAACTCCGTCCTTCTCGTGTTGATCTTCGCCTTCTACTGCGAGGCGTACGTCGGAGTGATGTCGTCTGTGGCACTGCTGCGCCACTTCTTATTTCTTCGGCTTAAGGAGGGCCCCTACTCAGGGTGCGTTGGCTTCGTCGCGGCCAACAAGACCAATGCCATCTCGAAGGCCGGGAAGAAGGATGAGGGCTTCAGGAGCAAGTGGGTCCTGATGGACACCAAGCGCGTCCACCTCGGGTTGGTGCTGCCAATGGAGATGCATGTGTCCCATGAGGGATGGCTTCGCGTGAAGCTCGCCGACCCGCGGGCGACGTGGGTGCTGGAGAGGATGACTGCCAACCTGAAGCCCGGCGACTCAAGAACGGCGAAGCTGACGGGGGCAATGATCGCCAAAGAATTCATGGCGCAGGTCGTGGCTCCCCTCCAAGCGCACCCACCCACTGTGGAAGCTTGGAGACGAAGGGGACGACCTCCGCCTGCGCCCGGAGCAGCTTTACGATGAGGAATTGCGCTCGACTCTTCGTTCCTTGGTCGGGGACGACCAAGGGTACCTGCCTGATGGCCTTGTTCCCTTGTTCCGCCGCTAGGACAGGGCAGAGGTCGTCGCCGCCATACCCGTCTTTGACGAGCACAGGCTCGTGCCGCCTGCGCCCACAAACATCCCAGTGGCGACAACTCCGGTGGTCATGTCTTCCGGCGAGTCTCGCAAGGAGGGGGAGGAATAAGAGGGAGAGGAGGAGCACGACTCGGAGGCGACCCGCGAAGGGGTGGGGGAGACCTCCCCCTTGCGCAAGGCCGACATACTCTGCACCCTGCCTGATGATGATGACGAGGCCGATTTCCCCCTGGAAAGGGAGGAGTTGCGTACTGCAGGGGGCTCCTCGAGGTCCAAGGTCAGTCCCCGGAGGAAGTCACTGGTCGGGATTCCGATGAGAGGAAGGTCGGCGATGGTCTCCCGAGACGACGCCCCTGTTCTGTCGCTGCCTGAAGCTGCTTCCAACTTGCCTGCTGCCCCCTCTTCTGCGCCTAGGGCCCTTGCGCGCCGCGCCTCAGGCTGGGAGGCTCTCAGGCTTCAAGCTCATTAAGCAGAGGGACTACGCCGCGGCGGAGCAGTAAGTATCCTTGGCTTGCCTTGTTCCTGCTTTTGCTGTTCATTCTTGATGCCTTCCGTTGCTTGACTAGGCCGACGCTTGTGGGGAAGAGGAGGAAGGAGGACACAGCGGTACTGCTCGGACCAAATCGCCTGCAGCGGCCGCTCCCTCCTCCGCGGGGAAGGACGGTGGTGATGCTCGCACTTCCCCGGCCCGATCGTCCTCACGAAACTTGCGGGAGCATCCTCTGGAGGAGGCAGCCCCCATGGCCCCGCTGGCACCAAAGGTGCTGGCGTCCGGTTCGGCTGCTGAGGTCCCCAAAGCTCAGGAGCCATCAGCCTCCCAAGCCATCGTGACCATGTTGCCTCTTCCTTCCTCCGCCGCTCTATTGTCCCTGGATTCTTCGGCCTCCCCCGACATCCTAGAGCGTGCTCTTTCTGCACTGACCTTGCTGCGGGAGGATCTTCAAGGCACCGACCGTCGCCTGGTGGCCGGGCGCCTGGAGCTGATCTCTGGCTGGCTCCACTCCGACATGGTCGTCCGGGCGGTGCTGAGCCAGGCTGCGGTGGACTCCGAGCAGGACAAGAAGGCTGTCTCCCAAGCTATGGCTGCCCGTGAGGCGGTGCTGAAGGATGCCGGAGCCGCCCAAGATCGCTGCCAGCTGCTAGAGGCCAAACTGAAGACCATGCGTAGTGAGCATGCGGACGAAGCTCGGGGCCGCAGGGCGGTGGAGGAGAAGATGAAGGCCCGGGAGGACGCTATTAGGGGTCGCAATGCCGAGATAGAGCAGTTGGCGGAGGCGCAGGCGGTGGAGCGCAGCCCGCTAGAGAAGCTGGAGTAGAAGGTGGAGGCAGAGAAGGCCGAGCTGGAAGCCAAGGCACGGGTCATGGCCGAAGACCGCATGGCTTTCAAGTCCCTCGAGGAGAGGTCTCGTGCGACGCTGCGGTCACTCTACGAGAAGGGCTTGGAGGAGCCTCTAGCTACCAACGACGAGGGCCCCACCCAGCTGCTTCCTTATCTGGTCGAGGCGCTTGAGGAAGTCGTGAGCGGTATCGGCCCCTTGGCAGAGGCAGAAGCCCGCATCCTTTCCTTAGCCGCATTGATGTGCATCTTCAGCCACCTCCATCTTCACGATCCTGCCGCCCACCTCGATGAGCTGCTAGAGCTTGTGGACACCGAGCACTGCACAGCTGCTGCCAGAGCCGTGAAGGGTCAGGTGGAGGCCCTGTTGAAGAGGTTCTGCACCCTCAACTAGCAGTGCTGCTGATCCAGCAACTCCGGCGGGTGGTGCAGGTGAGGGCGACGCCTCTATGGGAGAAGCATCCCTTGTGGGCGACGACGGCGTCCGGGGATGACGAGATGACATGATGGCGGCTCCTTTCCTGTTTAGCTCTTGCGATATGCACCATGCCTCGTGGAGGCGTTTAAACTTGCATTTGGTATTGGAAGAACAATATGTCTTGTAATATTTGCTTGAAATTTTGCGATTTCCTTCCCATTTGCTTTACGTTCTACGTCGGCAGGGCCTGACCGCGTGCATACCTCAGCCGTTGTTGGGTTGTCCGGATCACCAGGACGAGACCAAGGGTGAGGGGCTATGTGGCCAGTTAGGCTCCTGAGTCACGATGCTCATGAGTCCCCCTTGACGCGCAAACAGCTTATAGAAAGGTGATGCGGCAATAGGCCTAGTGTTCTACGTTGGCAGGGCCCGACCCCGCACATACCTCAGCCGCCATTGGACCGTCCAGATCACCAGGACGGACCAAGGAGTGAGGGGTTACGTGGCCAGTTAGGCTCCTAAGTCATGATGCTCAGGAGTCCCCCTTGACGTTCAAATGACCTTATACCTTGGCTTCGCTTGGGAGGGCGCGCGACGACCAGGTCCGAGGGACCTGGCAGGGTGGCGTACGCTTGGGCGTGACCCAAGCGCAGCCCCCGTGCCCAGCCCCCTCGCACAAATCTCCCGAGGGGAGGTGTTGCGATGAGGCCAGACACTAAGCTCGGAGTCTCCCTGAGGTTGATATGGCCATGAGGCCGCCCTCAGTTGTTTATCACCAGCGCGGAGCATAGCGCTCCGCACTTGCACGGGCACAGCCGCTCCTCGGCAGTGTCGACTGCCAGCGTAGAGCATGGTGCTTCCAATGGTGCATGGGTGAGAGCTCCCTCTAAGTGGAGCCCCCGGGGTGTGTATAGCCCCGCCCTGACACATGGCTTGCATAGTAGGGCTAGATGAGGTGTGTCTGGGCACTCGTGAGCCAGCGCGGGACTCACGAGGCCCTACCTCAAGGCGGGTTGCGCCTGGTCTTGGTTCTTGTTGACCGCGGTGGTCCTACGAGATGGTTAGGCAACCTGCACCGAACGAATCTCCTGAGGTTATCGCACAAGAAGGCCAAGCACCAACGATCCCAGGAGGTGACGTGAACGGGACTGGCCCGCCAGACAGAGCTCAGCCGTTGGATTTATCGACGCTGCAGGGACAGACCCGAGCAAAGACGCCGTGCCTAGCCTTCTTATGTGAAGGATCCTGAAGAAAGACGATCAGCGCGCGGCTCCCGTGGTGAGTGATAATCAAGCAGGTAATGACCATAGATAGCTTATGCATAGAAAGCAAACTAGCTTAGGTAAATGCAAGAACGATACATGCCACTGGGTTGGACCCGAGCGGCTTGGGGATGATGCAGCCCGAGGGGAGCCCCTAGCAGGGTAAGCTAAAGATGCAAGAGGATACACGCTGTAGGGATAGGCCCATGCGACCTGGGAATCATGCAGCCCAAGGGGCGCTCCCAGCTAAATGGACTTGGAAAATGTCACCTAGTTTTGTTGTCGAAGGAGCGTTGGGGTAGCTAAAGGCGCGCGTTGAAGAAGTCGCTCCTCACGAGCTGTCGAGACCCTGAGCCTTGGGAGGCTCTGGGGGCTCAGGTGGCTCCCTGAGGACCGTCTCCATCTCCGTCAGGACCGCGTGATGCCTGGCCTCCTGGGTCGCCAGGATGCTCCGTAGATTGCGCTGGAAGGCAGCTGCCATGCTCGGCAGGCCAAACGGCATGCGAACGTAGCTGTGAGGTGGACCCTCACACCGGCCAGCACGCGAAGGCCAGAAGTGCTCCTGAGATGCGGCCCTGTTGAGCCCTGGGATGTCAATGCAGACGCGCAGTTCGCCACCCTCGCCTGGGTGGGGAGCTACACCAGGTGGGCGGCGGTCGCCGTGTGTTGAGGATATGATTACTGGAGGTAAACCGGATAGGAGTAGCCGGGTTAGCTCCATGAAGATAGAAGCCCATGAAGATGTAAAGATGATGGCGCTTCACGACGGCCCAAGGCCCAAAGGCGGGTTAAAGCCTGTAGATGTAAACCAACTCTTTCATATAACTTGTATTGTAAGTAGAAGGAATAGAGACCAAGACGGAGACGTGTATGATCCGGCCTCGGGACTCTGTAAACCGGCGGGCGTCAACCTATGTATATAAAGGGATGACCCGGTCGCGGTTTAGGGACAACAGACAACAACTCGAGAGCTAGGCAAAGCGGATTCGCTCCCTGGTCATAGAAACCCTAGCAATACCAATCACAACTAGACGTAGGCTTTTACCTTCATCGAAGGGGCCGAACTAGTATAAAATCCCCCGTGTCCCTTGTCCGGTTTAACCCCTTTAAGCTAACCCGTAGCAATGGCTCCACGACTAAGTCCTTTCACGAGGACATCTGCCGTGACAAACCCATGACAGTTGGCGCCCACCGTGGGGCTATCGCACGATGGTTTCGAGTTCTTGAAGGGTAGCTTTAATGGACTCAAGGGGTATGCTGTGGGCCAGATGACAAAGAGTCATCGCGGCAAGCTCTACATCGACGACGCAGGATGGGGTCCCGAGGCCGGTTCAATCGAATACGGGTACCGGGTCCCCTTTGGTGGGATTCATGTCTTCATTGGCAAGATCGGCAAACCGGGCCCTGAGCCGAACACCTGCACCGACATCATCGAGACGGCTCAGCGTGCAAGCCCTTCCCCGGTTTAGCCTGCAGCAAAGCATGTTTTCGTAGGTATCATCCATGGAGCAGAATACAAGGATGGACCGGCATCTGATGGAGAAACCGTTGTCTGCTCTGACGATGAGTCTTCAACTGGAGAGACCGAATCGTTGTATCAGTTGCAGGACGGCCGGATTAGCGGAGGTTCCGATGGCAACAGTATTCCAGACCCCCTCGATCTGCCAAACCGGGTCGCTATCTTCATGGCCGGTACACAATCAGCACACCATTCATCAACCGCCGCGGCAATGCTCTCCGATTCAGCGACAGCAACGCCGGCGGGAGCAGGGGGCTCCGCGCCGCCTCCGGCTCAAGTTCTGTCTGATTTGTTCGACACTTTGGCAACGTTGATGGCCATGGAGGTTGACGCAGCAGCCCAGGACCAGCACAATGCGGAGATTGCAAAGGTGAAAGATCAGATAACTCAGGCTAAAGCGGACCTAGCAGCAGAGAACGCTAGGATGGCTAGAGAACGGGCCGAGTTGAAAGCTCAGGCATACCGGCTTAGGTTGGATCAGAATGCCTCAGAGGAAGTCATGAGAAGAAGATACCGGTCGCATCTCCCGCCGGGTTATGAGCCAAGAAATCTCTTCAATACACTAGGAGCAGGAACTAGTAACCAGCCAGTGTTAAACTGGACAGAGGTGCCGGGAATAGGAGCGTCGGTTCAGCCGCGCATGATGGACCGCCTCGTCAAGGCAACATTGTGCCGCAGTATGTTCCGACGCCCTCGGGGCATTACTCCAACCCGTTGGACAACATTGTGGCCGCCGCTTCACGATTGGCAGCCCTCCCAACCGATGGCGAGTCATCGGTTGTGATTGAGGCACGACGGGCCAGAGAGCTCCTTCAAACAGCTTTAATCCAGCAGCAGGCTTATTCGCACAGTCATGAGAGGATTCATTCCACCCCCCGCCCGAGTCGGAGCTATAGCAGGCACGTTGAGGATGAACCGGTGAAAGCACAAGTGCTCCCTGGGTGGTTTTGGTAATTAATGTCAACATATCTCTTGTTGGACTAACACTTTTACCTAGTATGTTTCAGATAAGTTCAACAATGGAGTGGCATGGACTAGAGGGTGTGGAACCCCTTCAAGATGCTAAGGACAAAGGATTGGCTCAAGCTTCAAGATCAAGACTCTACATTTTCTATTTTTAGTGATCCAAGATCACATTGAGTCTATAGGAAAAGCCAATACTACCAAGAGGGGATGAGGTGTTGCTTAATGGCTTGCTTGCTCAAAGTGCTTAGTGATATGCTCCAAAATCCTCAACTACCTTCCCACATCCACATATGACCTAAACCAAAAGTCAAACTCGGCCCCACCGATTCTATCTATCCGGCGCCACCGAGTTTCAGATGTCATAGCCACTGCCACAAACCCTAGCAAATCGGTTTCACCGATAGGGATCTCGGTCTCACCGAGATGGGATTGTAATCTCTCTGTGTATGTCCATTACCAAAATCGGTCTCATCGAGTTTTAGCAATCGGTACGACTGAGATTACAATGCAAACCCTCTGGTTAGCTTATTACCAAAATTGGTCCCACCGAGTTTGTGTAATCGGTCCCACCAAGTTTGCCTGACCAACTCTCTGGTTAGCTTATTACCAAAATCGGTCCCACCGAGTTTGTGTAATCGGTCACACCGAGATTACGTTATGCCCTAACCCTAACCATATCGGTCCTACCGAGTTGCATCTCAGTCCCATCGAAAATCCTAACGGTCACTAGGTTTGCTGAATCGGTCCGACCGAGTTTAATCATTCGGTCCCACCGAGTTTGGCAAATTGTGTGTAACGGTCCCACCGAGCAAGGAGTTCATCATGAACACACCATTTGTTACTTCTTGGAGAGTGGTGTCTCCTAGATTGGCTAGGTGTCACTTGGGAGCCTCCAACAAGATTGTGGAGTTGAACCAAGGAGTTTGTAAGGGCAAGGAGATCGCCTACTTCGTGAAGATCTACCGCTAGTGAGGCAAGTCCTTCATGGGCGACGGCCGTGATGGAATAGACAAGGTTGCTTCTTCGTGGACCCTTCATGGGTGGAGCCCTCCATGGACTCGCGCAACCGTTACCCTCCGTGGGTTGAAGTATCCATCAACGTGGATGTACGATAGCACCACCTATCGGAACCACGACAAAAACATCCGTGTCTCCAATTGCGTTTGAATACTCCAAACCCTTCTCTTTACATTCTTGCAAGTTGCATGCTTTACTTTCCGCTGCTCATATACTCATTGCATGCTTGCTTGATATGTATTGTGTTTGTTAAACTTGTGCTTAAACTCCACTTAAACTTAAGAATATTAAAAACTGCAACTTTTGGCACTTAGTGTCTAATCACCCACCCCCTCTAGACACCTCTTCTCGATCCTTCCAATTGGTATGAGAGCTTTGGTCTCCATTGCCTTGGTTTAAACACCATTGGAGGAAGATGGATGTGTCTACTTTAGGGAGTCTTAGACATAGAGTGCCTATTCTTGATGGAGAGTATTTTCATGAGTGGAAAAATGAAATGCTTGAGATTTTCAATGAATATCACTTGAACAAGTATATTGCTAGCCCTTGTGCACCTCATGTTGATCCCATGCATCCTACCCTTGATGAATCAATTGACATGATTCGCAATCTTAGAACTGTTAATCTTATCACTAGAGGCTTGCCTAGAAACTTGATTGGATGTTTGCCGACTCTTAAGTGTGCCTACACCATATGGAAATTTCTTGAGGAACTCTTTCCTAATTACTCCTTGAAAGATCTAGATGAAATCCTCCATAAGTCTATTGCTTTGATTAAGATGAGTTCCAATGATCCCAAATTTGGTGACTGCTTATTTGAGCTTACTAATCTTACGAGTGCCAAAGGAGATGTTGGAATCATTAGCAATATCATTTCCAGAGCTATTAGAATTCA
Organism: Triticum urartu; assembly: GCF_003073215.2. NCBI lineage: Eukaryota > Viridiplantae > Streptophyta > Magnoliopsida > Poales > Poaceae > Triticum > Triticum urartu. The sequence continues at coordinate 282,456,455 of NC_053022.1, forward strand.
TAAAGATAACTATAGAAATGATCATTTATCTAATGAATTGCCCTCTCTAGAATTGATCAATCACAAGATGATGTTGAACATGAATACTCGGATGATGATGATGATGATGATGATAGTGACTATGATCTCGATGATGTGATGAGACACTTTGGTCTTATGGCAAATCTTCGCGTCTACATGACTGGAGGAAAGGAATGGGTCCTTGATAGTGGATGTACTGATCATATGACCAGAGATAAAGACATGTTCCGTGAGCTTGCTGAAAATGACGGCCCTCGAAAGTATGTCACTTTTGGTGATAATTCAAAGGGTAAGGTGGTTGGCCTTGGTAAGGTGGCCATCTCACATGATAGCTCCATACAAAATGTCATGCTCGTTGAATCTCTTGGCTACAACTTACTTTCAGTATCTAGACTTGCTGATTTCGGTTTCAATGTCCTATTTATTGAAGTAGACTGCCAAGTGTTTCGTAGAGATAATCATAAAATGGTCTTTACCGGTATACGTAGAGGAGATCTTTACATTGTTGATTTCACCAAAAAGGCTCAACCTAAAACTTTCTTAATTGCTAAATCTTCTAAAGGCTGGTTGTGTCATAGAAGGCTAGGCCATGTGGGCATGCGAAACCTTGACAAACTCATTAAAGGAAATCATATCATTGGCGTTAACGATGTCATATTTGACAAGGATAGACTTTGTAGTGCTTGTCAAGCAGGGAAACAAGTTGGAGGAAGTCATCGCGCGAAGAACATCATGACCACAAGAAGACCACTCGAGCTACTTCACATGGATCTCTTTGGTCCAAATGCCTACAAGAGTCTCGGTGGTAACTCATTTGGTCTAGTCATAGTTGATGATTTTTCAAGATTTACGTGGGTGTTCTTTCTTGATGACAAATCGCAGGTCCAAAAGATCTTCAAAAACTTTGCTAGGAAGGCCCAAAATCAGTTTGACGTGAGGATCAAGAAGGTTCGGAGCGACAATGGAACGGAGTTCAAGAATGCAAATGTGGACACCTTTCTTGACGAAGAAGGGATTTCACACGAGTTCTCGGCTATGTACACTCCTCAACAAAATGGAGTTGTTGAAAGGAAGAACCGGACTCTTATAGAGATGGCAAGAACGATGCTTGATGAGTACAAAATGCCAAAGCACTTTTGGGCGGAAGCGGTTGAGACAGCTTGTCATGCAACAAATCGTTTGTATCTTCACAAGCTACTCGGCAAGACGGCATACGAGCTCCTCACCGGTAACAAACCCCAAGTTGGATACTTCCGAGTATTCGGCTCAAAGTGCTACATTCTTGATAAGCATCGTCGTTCTAAATTTTCTCCTAAATCTCATGAAGGTTTCCTACTTGGTTATGGCTCAAACTCTCACACTTACCATGTCTACAACAATTTCACCCGAAAGGTTGAAGAGACGGTAGATGTGAAGTTTGATGAATCTAACGGCTCGCAAGTAGAGCAATTGCCAATTGATGTAGGAGACAAAGACCCTTCGAAAGCAATTCAAGACTTGTCCATTGGCAAGATTCGTCCAACGGAAGTGAAGGAGAGTACCTCGTCCGTCCAAGTGGAAGCTTCTACCTCACGACAAGGTGAACCAAGAGTTGATATGGAAGCATCCACAAGTGGGACACGCCAAGATGGAGAAAACGAGGAAGCGCACCAAGATGAACATCAACAACCTCCTTATCCACCACGACAAGAGAACGACAACGTCAACAATGAAGAAGGCCAAGAAGAAGCACAAGATGAAGAGGATGTTCCACCCCGACCCAAGAAAAAGCTTTCACGAGTTCGAGCAAGAATTGCTAAGGATCATCCCGTCGAGCAAATCTACAATGGTATCCAAACCGGGAGAATCACTCGCTCTAAAACTCATTTAGCTAACTTTTGTGAACATTACTCATTCATCTCTAGCATTGAACCTATGAAGGTTGAAGAAGCATTGGAGGATCTGGACTGGATAAATGCTATGCATGAAGAGCTACACAACTTTGAGAGAAATCAAGTGTGGACATTGGTCGAGAAGCCCGACAACAACCACAACATCATTGGTACCAAATGGGTGTTTCGCAACAAGCAAGATGAAGATGGAAAAGTGGTTCGCAACAAAGCACGTCTCGTCGCCCAAGGCTACACACAAGTTGAAGGTATGGACTATGGTGAGACATATGCTCCTGTTGCTAGACTTGAGTCCATTCGCATCTTACTTGCTTATGTTAATCACCATGATATCACCTTGTACCAAATGGACATTAAAAGTGCTTTTCTAAATGGCAAAATTGAGGAAGAAGTTTATGTTAAGCAACCTCCCGGCTTCATCAATCCTAAGAAACCTAATCATGTTTACAAACTTCACAAAGCCCTTTATGGTCTTAAACAAGCTCCTAGAGCATGGTATAAATGCTTGACCAAGTTCCTTATTGAAAAAGGCTTTGAAATTGGTAAAATTGATTCTACTCTTTTTACTATAAGGGTTAATGGAGAACTATTTGTGTGCAAAATTTATGTTGATGATATCATATTTGGTTCAACTAACCCTCATTTTAGTGAGAAGTTTGGAAAGCTAATGTCGGAGAAGTTTGAGATGTCTATGATGAGTGAACTCAAATTCTTTCTCGGTTTGCAAATCAAGAAAACTAAGGAAGGTACCTTTGTCTCTCAAACGAAGTACACCAAGGACTTATTCAAGAAGTTCAATATGCAAGAATGCAAAGGTATGACTACACCCATGCCTACTAGTGGACATCTTGATTTGACCAAAGATGGTGAACCGGTTGATCAAAATGTTTATCACTCTATGATTGGTTCATTGTTATATCTATGTGCCTCTTGTCCCAATATTATGCTAAGTGTGTGCATGTGTGCACGATATCAAGCTACTCCTAAAGAGTGTCATCTTAAGGCTGTGAAAAGGATAGTGAGATACCTAATCCATACACCAAATTTTGGCATTTGGTATCCTAAGAGGTCCTCTTTTGATCTTGTTGGCTACTCCGATTCGGACTATGCCGGAGACAAGGTTGATAGAAAATCCACTTCGGGTACTTGTCAATTCCTTGGTAGATCTCTGTGTCTTGGTCTTCCAAGAAACAAAACTCGGTATCCTTATCCACCGCCGAAGCGGAATACATTGCCGTTGGTTCATGTTGTGCTCAATTACTTTGGATGACCCAAACTCTTAAAGATTATGGGATATATGTGAAACATGTTCCATTGCTATGTGACAATGAAAGTGCTATTAAGATTGCTCACAATCCCGTGCAACATTCTTGAACTAAGCATATTGAAGTTCGTCATCATTTCATTCGAGATCATGTTGCAAAAGGGGACATTAACCTTAAGCATGTTCGCACCGATAAGCAATTGGCGGATATATTCACTAAACCAATTGATGAGAAAGTGTTTTGCAGGTTGAGAGGTGAATTGAACATCATTGATGCTTCAAAATTGGAGTAGGAACTCCATTTGATACATGCGGGGCATGAGCCTATGACTAATCCTCGATATTTCTCTTATAATTCTATTCATATGTCTTGGATATATTTGTACCTTGCATGTTATCTAACCCGTGTAGGTACTTGGTTGAATCTAAATCTATGAGATTGCAACTCATTCACATCTTGAGCAATCTCTACATCACCAAGTCTCTACACAATGGTGGTTGAAGACAAGGAAGCACGAAACCATTCAAACATATCCTTTGGCAAATTCTATGTTGAGTCTCATGATTGTCATTTTGGATACACAAGTGCTCTTCCTTGCAAATCTAACCCATGTAGGTAAATGAACTCAAACTCCAAGTGGTGCTCCCAACCCTTTATGAACTACATCAACCTTGAGCAACCCGCACAAGTTCAACTACATGAGCAAGATCAACACCACCACCCAAGGTATGTTATTCCATCTTAGAGAAGCTTTACTCCAAGTCATGAGTCAAAGCAACTCGACAAGATGTGAATAGATCAAAAGGCTTAAACGAAAAATGGTAACCCCATTTTGAGCTTAAACGATGAGTATGACCTATGATCAAGTGCTCTCACTTAACTCCTAAGTCAATATACTCTAACATAGGTGACTTTGTCACCGACCATTTCTAGATGAAGTTCTCTAGTGTTTCTCCGTGCTTTTTCATTTGCATATTTGTTTCCCCTTTCAAAAAAAACTTCATCTAGAACTTTTAGTTTCTTTTCTTTCCTTTTTGTTTTGCTTTTCTGCATCCAATTCATTGCAAATCTTTCAGTAAATTCCTTGCATATCCTTGTGAGATCTTACTTGTCTAGTGAGCTGAGGTAACAAGTGGTTTCACTCTGATGAACTCGGTCACACCGGTTTGTTCTCTTAGGCCCAACCGAAATCTTTCGGTGCAACCGAAGCACACAACTCAGAGTCGCCGATTCCATCACAGGAAAACCAACTTGCCACTTATTCATGATTTCTGTTTGCTCCAGCTCCACTCAATGATTCTTGTCCTCTACCAGCATCATATTAGACATGCTGCTTTGCTCTGTGACTCAAGGACCAACTCATTTGTATCACATGTCCAGAAGAGCCCTTCTTGGAAATTGATGTCAAAGGGGGAGAGAGAGATCACATCAAAGCTTAATCCTTCCTATAGGGGGAGAAAGAGAGAATACTCAGGGGGAGCGAGTTTCTCAACTAGGAGAAAGTAAAATCATCAAAGACCCCAGATGCTTGGTGTTCAAGAGGAGAGATGTCACATGTCTTTAAGAGGGGAAAGACATTTTTGGTTGCTTGCTTTAGCTCAAGCTCTGTTGTTTCCTTTTTGTTGCTCTGATTTTCTGTTCCCTATCTTCTCCAAATATCCCATGCAGATTCAGGGGGAGCAAGACATCTAAGGGAAGGAAATCTCTGATTTTATTGCATATCTTTACATTTGGGGACATGTCTATATCCAATGTGGTACTTAGTACTCACTCTACGTGTCATCCCAGTCTTGGTTCTCTTGTGGTTTCTCTTGCTTGCTCTGGTCAGTAGGTGTATCTGTATTATTTAACCTTGTTTGCGCAGGCTCATCCCATCCTAAGCCAACTCAAGACCACAAGGTAAGTATATGCATCACAGTCATGTCAATGAGAAGTTCCTGCTGATGTACATACTGTTTGCAAGAAGGACTCATGAGCATGAAGGTACATTTCTCACATTCACATCATTTGCTCTGATACATATAGCCAAGATACATGTAACACATTGCTTACTCTGTCATGTTTACGCATTCACATGCTCCTATATTCAATATTCACATGATTGCATACATGTAGGGGGAGCCTATGCATGTTACATGTCTTTCCAAAGCTTTACTTGCTATTCTCTATATCTTTATCTAAAGCTTTGACGTATGTTGTCATCAATTACCAAAAAGGGGGAGATTGAAAGCACAAGTGCTCCCTGGGTGGTTTTGGTAATTAATGTCAACATATCTCTTATTGGACTAACACTTTTACCTAGTATGTTTCAGATAAGTTCAACAATGGAGTGGCATGGACTAGAGGATGTGGAACCCCTTCAAGATGCTAAGGACAAAGGATTGGCTCAAGCTTCAAGATCAAGACTCTACATTTTCTATTTTTAGTGATCCAAGATCACATTGAGTCTATAGGAAAAGCCAATACTATCAAGAGGGGATGAGGTGTTGCTTAATGGCTTGCTTGCTCAAAGTGCTTAGTGATATGCTCCAAAACCCTCAACTACCTTCCCACATCCAGATATGACCTAAACCAAAAGTCAAACTTGGCCCCACCGATTCTATCTATCCAGCGCCACCGAGTTTCAGATGTCATAGCCACTGCCACAAACCCTAGAAAATCGGTTTCACTGATAGGGATCTCGGTCTCACCGAGATGGGATTGTAATCTCTCTGTGTATGTCCATTACCAAAATCGGTCTCACCGAGTTTGAGCAATCGGTACTACCGAGATTACAATGCAAACCCTCTGGTTAGCTTATTACCAAAATCGGTCCCACCGAGTTTGTGTAATCGGTCCCACCGAGTTTGCCTGACCAACTCTCTGGTTAGCTTATTACCAAAATCGGTCCCACCGAGTTTGTGTAATCGGTCACACCGAGATTACGTTATGCCCTAACCCTAACCATATCGGTCCTACCGAGTTGCACCTCAGTCCCATCGAAAATCCTAACGGTCACTAGGTTTGCTGAATCGGTCCGACCGAGTTTAATCATTCGGTCCCACCGAGTTTGGCAAATTGTGTGTAACGGTTAGATTTTGTGTGGAGGCTATATATATCCCTCCACCCACTCTTCATTCGTGGAGAGAGCCATCAGAACATACCTACACTTCCAATACACATTTTCTGAGAGAGAACCACCTACACTTGTGTTGAGGTCAAGACATTCCATTCCAACCATATGAATCTTGATCTCTAGCCTTCCCCAAGTTGATTTCCACTCAAATCTTCTTTCCACCAAATCCAAATCCTGTGAGAGAGAGTTGAGTGTTGGGGAGACTATCATTTGAAGCACAAGAGCAAGGAGTTCATCATCAACACACCATTTGTTACTTCTTGGAGAGTGGTGTCTCCTAGATTGGCTAGGTGTCACTTGGGAGCCTCCAACAAGATTGTGGAGTTGAACCAAGGAGTTTGTAAGGGCAAGGAGATCGCCTACTTCATGAAGATCTACCGCTAGTGAGGCAAGTCCTTCGTGGGCGACGGCCGTGATGGAATAGACAAGGTTGCTTCTTAGTGGACCCTTCGTGGGTGGAGCCCTCCGTGGACTCGCGCAACCATTACCCTCCGTGGGTTGAAGTCTCCATCAACGTGGATGTACGATAGCACCACCTATCGGAACCACGACAAAAACATCCGTGTCTCCAATTGTGTTTGAATACTCCAAACCCTTCTCTTTACATTCTTGCAAGTTGCATGCTTTACTTTCCGCTGCACATATACTCATTGCATGCTTGCTTGATATGTATTGTGTTTGTTAAACTTGTGCTTAAACTCCACTTAAACTTAAGAATATTAAAAACTGCAACTTTTGGCACTTAGTGTCTAATCACCCCCCCCCCTCTAGATACCTCTTCTCGATCCTTTCAACCGGCCGTGTCAAGCAGTGCACGTCGCCGTAACTCGCCGCGAGGGCACAACCCGGCAGGTGGAGGTGCTAATGCGCAGGATGTGGTGGATCATGGTCGTGCACGTCGAGAGGCCGAGTTAGCAGCTCTGCATGGAGCTCGTCGACATACTCTGGTTCACCCTACCGCCTCAGTGGAACCAGGTGTGGTCTTCAGTTCCTTAGGGGTGCCGTGTCTCACCCCCGCTTTACGTAATGTGCGACTGCCCAAAGATTTTAAAGGCCCTCGTAAGGTGCCCGATTACACCGCCGATTTGCAACCAGAGTCATGGGTTGAAAGTTATGAGATGGCAATGGAGATGCTGGATGTGGATGAAGCGGTGTGTGCTAAATACTTCACCATGATGTTGGAGGGGACAGCTCATACTTGGTTAAAGAGCTTACCGGTTAACTCCGTCGGATCATGGGACGAGTTAAAACACCGGTTTATCCAGAATTTTAAGGATACTTGTAAGCAGCCTATGTCGATTATGGACCTGGCTGCTTGTGTCCAAGAGGATGGGGAATCTACAACCCATTGGGTGAAGCGGGTCTCAGCTATTCTACATTCGTCGGATCGCATCAATGCGGACACAATAGTGTTAATGTTGGAGGGCAATTGCCGGTTTCTGCCGCTCAAACAGAAGTTAGGAAGGCTCAAACGTCACTGCAATGATATGTCAACGCTTATGGCCGCTTTGGTTAAATATGTTGATTCAGATAATACCAAAGACCCCGACTCAGAGGAGGACAGACCGGGGAAAGGGAAAAAGAACGGTAACACCAAGGGAGAGCAGCATAACCCGGTAGGTCATGGGAATAATGGTAAGCGCAAGGCCGACAATAGTTTGGACTTTGTGGCTAGCACCAATGCTCAGGATAACGGTCAGCGTCGTAGGGGCAAACAACCCCAGAGGGGCAGAGGTTCAGGCCCCAATCTGGAGCGCCTGCTAAATCAACCCTGTCCGAAGCATGGATCAAAGGAGAAGCCAGCGTCACATCTTTGGAAGGACTGTTATATCATGCGAGAGTTCAAGAACTCCAATATGTTTCAATATGACAATGGCCCGCCCGGCGGTTGATAACCCACAAGTATAGGGGATTGCAACAGTTTTCGATAAGTAAGAGTGTCAAACCCAACAAGGAGCTAAAGGTAGAACAAATATTCCCTCAAGTTCTATCGACCACCGATACAACTCTATGCACGCTTGATGTTCACTTTACCTAGAACAAGTATGAAACTAGAAGTACTTTGTAGGTGTTGTTGGATAGGTTTGCAAGATAATAAAGAGTACGTAAATAAAAAGTAGGGGCTGTTTAGATAAAGAAACAATAAAGTAAATATAGCGAGTGTGGAAAAGTGGTGGTAGGAGTTGCGAAATTGCCCCTAAGCAATTGACTACTTTACTAGACCGATAGCAAGTATTATGTGGGAGAGGCCACTGCTAGCATGTCATCCCTGACTTGGAATTCTATGGGCTTGTGATTGGAACTATTAGCAAGCATCCGCAACTACTAATGTTCATTAAGGTAAAACCCAACCATAGAATTAAGATATATTGGTCCCCCTTCAATCCCGTATGCATCAATTTCTATGCTAGGTTGAAGCTTCTGTCACTCTTGCCCTCCAATACATAGTCCTATCAACATACAACTAACCCTAGGGTGTGATCCACGCGCGCAATCATATGATGGGCACCAAAGGACAACAATATAACCACAAGCAAATTAAATCAATCATAGCAATTCATCAACCACCGATAGGACAACGAAAATCTACTCGGACATCATAGGATGGCAACACATCATTGGATAATAATATGAAGCATAAAGCACCATGTTCAAGTAGAGGGTATAGCGGGTTGCGGGAGAGTGGACCGCTGTAGATAGAGGGGGGAAGGTGATGGAGATATTGGTGAAGATGGCGGAGGTGTTGGTGTAGATCGCGGTGATGATGATGATGGCCACGGCAGCGTTCCGGCGCCATCGGAAGAGAAGGGGAGAAGGGGGCCCTTCGTCTTCTTCTTCCTTAACCTCCTCCCTAGATGGGAGAAGGGTTTCCCCTCTGGTCCTTGGCCTCCATGGCATGGGAGGGGCGAGAGCCCCTCCGAGATTGGATCTGTCTCTCTGTTTCTCTCTGGTTCTGCGTTCTCAGATTCTTCCCTTTCACCGTTTCTTATATTCCCGGAGATCCGTAACTCCGATTGGGCTGAAATTTTAACACGATCTCTATCCGGATATTAGATTTCTTGCGGCAAAAGAAGGGCACCAACCTCCTTACGGGGTGGCCACGAGGGTCAGGGGCGCGCCTGACACCCTAGGGCACGCCCCCCTACCTCGTGGGCCCCTCGAGCATCGTCTCGCGTGGATTCTTCTTCCCAAAAATCATATATATTCCAAAAAAATCTCGGTCAGATTTTATTCTGTTTGGACTTTGTTTGATATGGATATTCTGTGAAACAAAAAACATGCAACAAACAGGAACTGGCACTGGGCACTGGATCAATATGTTAGTCCCAAAAATAGTATAAAAAGTGGCCAAAAGTATATGAAAGTTGTAGAATATTGGCATGGAACAATCAAAAATTATAGATACGACGGAGACGTATCAGCATCCCCAAGCTTAATTCCTGCTCGTCCTCGAGTAGGTAAATGATAAAAAAGATAATTTTGATGTGGAATGCTACCTAGCATAATCTTGATCATATGTCTAATCATGGCATGAAAATTAAGACACGAGTGATTCAAAGCAATAGTCTATCATTTGACATAAAAACAATAATACTTCAAGCCTACTAATAAAGCAATCATGTCTTTTTAAAATAACATGGCCAAAGAAAGTTATCCCTACAAAATCATATAGTCTGGCTATGCTCCATCTTCACCACACAAAATATTCACATCATGCACAACCCCGATGACAAGGCAAGCAATTGTTTCATACTTTTGACGTTCTCAAACCTTTTCAACTTTCACGCAATACGTGAGCGTGAGCCATGGACATAGCACTATAGGTGGAATGGAATATGATGGTGGAGAAGACAAAAAGGAGAAGATAGTCTCACATCAACTAGGCGTATCAATGGGCTATGGAGATGCCCATCAATAGATATCAATGTGAGTGGTAGGGATTGCCATGCAACGGATGCACTAGAGCTATAAGTATATGAAAGCTCCAACTGAAACTAAGTGGGTGTGCATCCAACTTGCTTGCTCATGAAGACCTCGGGCATTTGAGGAAGCCCATCATCGGAATATACAAGCCAAGTTCTATAATGAAAATTCCCACTAGTATATGAAAGTGATAACTCAAGAGACTCTCTATATGAAGAACATGGTGCTATTTTGAAGCACAAGTGTGGAAAAAAGGATAGTAGCACTGCCCCTTCTCTCTTTTTCTCTCATTTTTTTATTTTTTTATTTTTTTGGTGGGCTTCTTTGGCCTCTTTTTTTTATTTGGGCTTCTTTGGCCTCTTTTATTTTTTTGTAAAGTTCGAAGTCTCATCCCGACTTATGGGGGAATCATAGTCTCCATCATCCTTTCCTCACTGGGGCAATGCTCTAATAATGATGATCATCACACTTTTATTTACTTACAACTCGATATTACAACTCGATACTAGAACAAAGATATGTATGGATGCCTCCAGCGGTGTACCGGGATGTGCAATGATCTAGCGTAGCAATGATATCAAAAAACGGACAAGCCATGAAAACATCATGCTAGCTATCTTACGATCATGCAAAGCAATATGACAATGAATGCTCAAGTCATGTATATGATGATGATGGAAGTTGCATGGCAATATATCTCGGAATGGCTATGGAAATGCCATGATAGGTAGGTATGGTGGCTGTTTTGAGGAAGGTATATGGTGGGTTTAAGGTACCGGCGAAAGTTGCATGGTACTAGAGAGGCTAGCAATGGTGGAAGGGTGAGAGTGCGTATAATCCATGGACTCAACATTAGTCATAAAGAACTCACATACTTATTTCAAAAATCTATTAGTCATCGAAACAAAGTACTACGCGCATGCTCCTAGGGGGATAGATTGGTAGGAAAAGACCATCGCTCGTCCCCGACCGCCACTCATAAGGAAGACAATCAATAAATAAATCATGCTCCGACTTCGTTACATAACGGTTCACCATACGTGCATGCTACGGGAATCACAAACCTCAACACAAGTATTTCTACAATCCACAATTACCCACTAGCATGACTCTAATATTACCATCTCTATATCGCAAAACTATTGCAAGGAATCAAACATATCATATCCAGTGATCTATAAGTTTTATGTAGGATTTTATGACTAACCATGTGAACGACCAATTCCTGTCATCTCTCTAAATAGATATAAGTGAAGCAAGAGAGTTTAATTCTTTCTACAAAAGATATGCCCGTGCTCTAACAAATATAAGTGAAGCAAAAGAGCATTCTACAAATGGCGGTTGTCTATGTAAAGAGAAACATGCAATCCAAACTTCAAATGATAAAAGTGAAGCACATGAAGCATTCTATAAAGCCATACTCAAAAGATATAAGTGAAGTGCAAAGAGCATTCTATAAATCAACCAAGGACTATCTCATACCAGCATGGTGCATAAAAGAAAAATGAAAACTAAATGCAAAAGATGCTCCAAGATTGCACATATCGCATGAACGAAACGAATTCGAAAACATACCGATACTTGTTGAAGAAAGAGGGGATGCCTCCCCAGCATCCCCAAGCTTAGAAGCTTGAGTCTCCTTGAATATTTACTTGGGGTGCCTCGGGCATCCCCAAGCTTGAGCTCTTTCCTCTCTTCCTTCTTCTCACATCGAGACCTTCTTGATCATCGAACACTTCATCCACACAAAACTTCAACAGAAAACTCAGTAAGATCAGTTAGTATAATAAAGCAAATCACCACTATAAGTACTGTTGCAAACCAATTCATATTTTGTTTTTGCATTGTGTCTACTGTAGTATAACTTTTTCATGGCTTAATCCACTGATATAAATTGAAAGTTTCATGAAAACAAGCAAACTATGCATCAAAAACAGAATCTGTCTAAAACAGAACAGTCTGTAGCAATCTGAACATTCACCATACTTCTGATACTTGAAAAATTCTGCAAAAATTAGGAAAAATAAAAAATTTGTACATCAAGACATTGCAAAAAGAATCAGAACCATTTGACGTTCCATCTAAAAACTTAAAATCGCACACTACAGCCAAAGTTTCTGTCCTGCACCGTACAAACCATCAAGCAAATGTAAACATCCTAAAGGCAAACCTTGGCACATTATTTTTATAATACAATGGAATTGTACAAGGGGATAATTATTTTTGTTGAAAATTTTCTGTAATCAAGATTCACAAAGTTTTCGTGAGCATGAACAAAGTTCAAGGAGCTCTCCCACTTCAACAGTGCTTATCTTTCTCACTTTCACTTTCCTTTTTGAAAAGTTTTGTGTTCCCCTCTTTATTTTTGTTGTTTTTAAACTATATGAAAGCACTCAACAGAAATAAATGACTCTCTAAAACTTCCGGGTTGTCTCCCTGGCAGCGCTTTCTTTAAAGCCATTAAGCTAGGCACATAGTGCTCAAGTAGTGAATCCACCCGGATCCCAAGGTATATCAAAGCCAATTTTAATTAACAATGATTTGTAATTTAGTAGTGAGCACAAAGCAACATATATCAAGCAATGACGAAGTCTAACTCTCTTCCTATGCATCGGCATGTCATAAAACAACAATTCATGCACACCTAGTAAAGGCCAATGCATAGTACAAACAATTTCTTGTAATTTTATAATGTGGGAAGCATAGAGAGGTGGAGATATAGTTCCTCTCTCATAATAATTGCAAGTAGGAGCAGCAAGCACATGCATATTATATTCATTAAAATCATCATGTGTAACAGTAAAAGGCAACCCATCAATATAATCCTTAATAAGGGCAAACTTCTCCGATATAGTGTAGTTTGGAGAATTCAAAAAGATAATAGGACTATCATGTGTGGGTGCAATAGCAACAATTTCATGTTTAACATAAGGAACTATAGCAAGTTCATCTCCATAAGCATAATTCGTATTGGCATCTTGTCCACAAGCATAGCAAGCATCATCAAAAAGGGATATTTCAAAAGAATCATAGGGATCATAACAGTCATCATAGCAATCATCCTTCAGTAAGCACGAAGGGGAATTAAACAATGTATGAGTTGAAGAGTTACTCTCATTAGAAGGTGGGCACGGGTGATCAATCCGCTCTTCCTCCTTTTGTTCTTTGCTCTCCTCATCATCTTTTTCATCCAATGAGCTCACGGTTTCATCAATTTCTTCTTCCATAGACTCCTGCAAGTTATTAGTCTCTTCTTGGACAGCGGAGTATTCCTCAATATATGGTTTAACATAAGCATTAGAAGCATAATTATCAACGCAATATTTAAGTATGGCAAAAATTTCAGATTGGTAAAGAGTAGCATCTTACTTTTCAATCAAAGAAGCAATTTCATAAGCACCCTTAAAAGCAACAAATTCTTCAATTTGTTGAACATCATACTAACTATAAACACCCTTAGCATACGAAGATACGATTCCATTATCAATAAACTCACATTGGTAGGGAAGGTGTTTCTTAGGGTTTTCAGAACAACAAGTAAAATCATATATTTCACATAAGTTCCAAGCATAGCATTGCAAACGTTGAATTTGACCCCATAATAGTTTCCCTTTTTCAGATATACGGTGTCGCACATAACAAGTATGCTCATCTAAAGATTTGCCCTCAACTAAGCTAGTTGGGGTTTCAGCACGAGCACATAGGGATCGAAGATGATCCAAGTAATAAGCTTCAGCAGTGTGATAGATTTTGAGTGGTTCTTCAACCATTGGTTTAGTAGGTACAACTAATTTTTTTGGTATTTTGCGTTTCATACCCATAACTAAAGATAGAAAACAACTAAGAACAGCAAATAAAAATTACTTAGTGACAAAACAAACAACCACACATGAGAATATTCACCCCACGCTATTGCTCCCCGGCAACGGCGCCAGAAGAGGTCTTGATAACCCACAAGTATAGGGGATCGCAACAGTTTTCGATAAGTAAGAGTGTCGAACCCAACGAGGAGCTAAAGGTAGAACAAATATTCCCTCAAGTTCTATCGACCACCGATACAACTCTACGCACGCTTGACGTTCACTTTACCTAGAACAAGTATGAAACTAGAAGTACTTTGTAGGTGTTGTTGGATAGGTTTGCAAGATAATAAAGAGTACGTAAATAAAAAGTAGGGGCTGTTTAGATAAAGAAACAATAAAGTAAATATAGCGAGTGTGGAAAAGTGGTGGTAGGAGTTGCGAAATTGCCCCTAAGCAATTGACTACTTTACTAGACCGATAGCAAGTATTATGTGGGAGAGGCCACTGCTAGCATGTCATCCCTGACTTGGAATTCTATGCACTTATGATTGGAACTATTAGCAAGCATCCGCACCTAGTAATGTTCATTAAGGTAAAACCCAACCATAGCATTAAGATATATTGGTCCCCCTTCAATCCCGTATGCATCAATTTCTATGCTAGGTTGAAGCTTTTGTCACTCTTGCCCTCCAAAACATAGTCCTATCAACATACAACTAACCCTAGGGTGTGATCCACGCGCGCAATCATATGATGGGCACCAAAGGACAGCAACATAACCACAAGCAAATTAAATCAATCATAGCAATTCATCAACCACCGATGGGATAACGAAAATCTACTCAGACATCATAGGATGGCAACACATCATTGGATAATAATATGAAGCATAAAGCACCATGTTCAAGTAGAGGGTACAGCGGGTTGCGGGAGAGTGGACCGCTGTAGATAGAGGGGGGAAGGTGATGGAGATGTTGGTGAAGATGGCGCAGGTGTTGGTGTAGATCGCGGTGATGATGATGATGGCCACAGCAGCGTTCCGGCGCCACCGAAAGAGAAGGGGAGAGGGGGGCCCTTCGTCTTCTTCTTCCTTGACCTCCTCCCTAGATGGGAGAAGGGTTTCCCCTCTGGTCCTTGGCCTCCATGGCATGGAAGGGGCAAGAGCCCCTCTGAGATTGGATCTGTCTCTCTGTTTCTCTTTGGTTCTGCGTTCTCAGATTCTTCCCTTTCACCGTTTCTTATATTCCCGGAGATCCTTAACTCCGATTGGGCTGAAATTTTAACACGATCTCTATCCGGATATTAGCTTTCTTGCGGCGAAAGAAGGGCACCAACCGCCTTACAGGGTGGCCACGAGGGTCAGGGGCGCGCCTGACACCTTGGGGCACGCCCCCTACCTCGTGGGCCCCTCGAGCATCGTCTCGCGTGGATTCTTCTTCCCAAAAATCATATATATTCCAAAAAAAATCTCTGTCAGTTTTTATTCCGTCTGGACTTTGTTTGATATGGATATTCTACGAAACAAAAAACATGCAACAAACAGGAACTGGCACTGGGCACTGGATCAATATGTTAGTCCCAAAATAGTATAAAAAGTTGCCAAAAGTATATGAAAGTTGTAGAATATTGGCATGGAACAATCAAAAATTATAGTTACGATGGAGACGTATCAGCGGTTCAGGAAGTGGTTTTCATGGGCCGGGTTATGGAGGTGGTAGCTCCGGTTCAGGATTTCAAGGCAATCAAACCAGCCATAACATTCAAGGGAACCAGGGCAACTAGGGAAGTTATAACCATCAGGGGAATCAGCAGCAGCAGCAGTCGGGTTATCAGAGCAATCCGAAGCAGTTGAATAGTTGGCAGTATCATGTCTTCACCACTAGCTTACGCAAACGTGATCAGAAGCTTCACAAGTGGGTTGTGAACTCTGTTGAATCAGTAGTACCTCAGTATCTGTGCTGGTCTGAGCAACCCATTTTATGGAGTAGAGAGGATCACCCGCCCCGGGTTGATAATCCAGGTCATCTGGCCTTAGTGGTGGCACCCCAGGTTGGGGGGTATAAGTTCACCAAGGTGCTCATGGATGGGGGAAGCAGTATCAATATTCTCTACTATGATACCTTCCGTCGTATGGGTTTGACGGATAAGAATCTTAAACCGTCAAACATCGTTTTTCATGGTGTGGTTCCCGGTAAGTCTGCATATCCAGTGGGCAAAATAGCTCTAGAGGTGGCCTTTGGAGATGATCATGATTCAAGATCAGAAACATTGACTTTTGAGGTGGTGAAAATCAAGAGTCCATATCACGCCCTGTTTGGGCGACCAGCTTATGTCAAGTTCATGGCACGACCGTGTTACATTTACCTACAGCTTAAGATGCCAGGTCATAAGGGGACAATCATAGTGCATGGGAGCAGGAAGATTGCTCTGGAATGTGAGGAAGGTGATGCGGCTTATGCTGAGTCGGTTTGTGCCACGGAAGAGTTGAAGTTTTATAAAGACAAGGTTGATCCAACAGATATGACTTCTTTGAAAAAGCCAACTACGGAACACGATCTGGCGTTGAAGTTTAAATCGGCCACAGACACTAAGATGGTTGATTTTGTTCCTGGCGATTCATCCAAGCAGTTCAGCATCAGCGCTAACCTGGATCCCAAATAGGAAAGCACGCTCATCGAGTTCATCCGTGAGAACAGGGACATCTTTGCATGGAAGCCTTCTGACATGCCAGGTGTACCGAGGGAATTCGCTGAGCACACACTTAATATTGATCCTAAGTTTAAACCGGTCAGACAGTTTCTCCGCCGTTTCAACGAAGAAAGGCGCAAGGCTATTGGTGAAGAGGTAGCTCGGTTGTTGGCCGCAGGGTTTATCGTGGAGGTCTTTCACCCGGAGTGGTTGGCTAATCCGGTGTTGGTTCTCAAGAAAAACGGCACTTGGCGTATGTGTGTGGACTACACAGACTTGAACAAGGCTTGCCCAGCAGATCCCTTTGCCCTCCCTCATATTGATCAGATTATTGATGCTACGGCGGGTTGTGACTGCCTATGCTTTTTGGATGCTTATTCTGGTTATCATCAGATCAAAATGGCAGTTAAGGACCAGGAGAAGACAGCTTTTATAACTCCCTTTGGAGCCTTCTGCTATGTCTCCATGCCCTTTGGGCTCAAGAGTGCCCAGGCAACTTATCAACGATGTGTTCAGAATTGTCTTCATAAGCAGATTGGGCGCAATGTTCATGCATATGTGGATGATATTGTGATAAAGTCCAGGAATGAGGAAACATTGATAGATGACCTAAGAGAAACCTTTGACAACCTCCGGGTTTACAAGATGATGCTCAATCCGGACAAATGTGTCTTTGGTGTCCCGGCAGGCAAACTCTTGGGCTTTCTTGTATCAAACAGGAGCATTGAGGCTAATCCGGAAAAAAAATCAGCAATCACATCTTTGGCTAAACCGGCGTGTATTAATGACATTCAACGTTTAGCCGGTCGGATTGCGGCTTTGAGCCAGTTTATTAGTCGTCTTGGAGAGAAAGCTATCCCTTTATACCAGATGTTAAAGAAAACGGATGACTTTGTCTGGAGTGATGCGGCTGATAAAACATTTGAGGATCTGAAGAGGCACTTAGTTGAACCGCCTATGCTTGTAGCTCCGATCAATAAAGAGTCTTTACTGTTGTATGTGGTTGCTAATGTCAGGGCTGTTAGTGTGGCTATTGTTGTGGAGCGCAAGGAGGCTGGAAAGGAATATCCGGTTCAACAGTCGGTTTATTATATCAGTGAGGTGCTTATTAAATCAAAGCGGAGATATCCACATTGGCAGAAGCTGGTGTATGGGGTCTTTATGGCAAGCTGGAAGCTCAAACATTATTTTCAGGGTCATCCTATCACAGTCGTCAGTTCAGCCCCTCTGGGAGATATCATTCAAAACAGAGAAGCAACTGGCCGGGTTGCCAAGTGGGCTATTGAGCTTGGACCTCACGGGCTCAAATATACACCTCGCACGGCGATCAAATCCCAAGCACTCGTGGACTTCATCAATGATTGGACAGAGTTGCAGGCACCAGAGGAAAAGCCAGATAACATGTATTGGACTATTCACTTTGATGGATCCAGACAGTTAGAGGGTTCGGGGGCTGGAGTCATATTAACTTCCCCACGAGGTGACAAGTTTTGTTATGTTCTCCACTTAATGTTCCCTTGTACTAACAATGCAGCTGAGTACGAGGCCTTACTCCACGGTCTTCGAATGGCTAAGGAGATGAACTTAAGTCGGGTTAAGTGCTTCGGTGACTCGGATCTGGTGGCTCAATAGGTATCCGGCACTTGGGATTCTAAGGACCCACTCATGGCTGCATATCGATGAGAGGTGGACATAGTGGCTGGTCATTTCAAGGGTTATCAAGTTGACCATATAGACCGGCGAAAGAATGAAGCGGCAGACGCTTTAAGCCGCCTTGGCTCTCAGAGTAAACCGGTCCCACCAAATGACTTCCTCGATGTATTGCATAATCCGTCGGTTAAGATACCAACAGAGGAGGAGTTGGCTATTCCTGATCCGGAGGCTCAATTGGTGGCAGCTTTGCATGTTATACCGGATTGGACAATCCCGTACCTAGCTTACATGAACCAGGGCGAGTTACCAGAGGATGAAACCTCGGCCCGGCAGATAATCCGACGTTCCAAGTCAATGACCATAATCAATGGGGAGTTATGATACGTCTCCAACGTATGTATAATTTTTGATTGCTCCATGCTATATTATCTACTGTTTTGGAAATTATTGGGCTTTATTATCCACTTTTATATTATTTTTGGGACTAACCTATTAACCGGAGGCACAGCCCAGAATTGTTGTTTTTTGCCTATTTTAGGGTTTCGAAGAAAAGGAATATCAAACGGAGTCCAAACGGAATGAAACCTTTGTTGGGGAACGTAGTAATTTCAAAAAAAATCCTACGCACACGCAAGATCATGGTGATGCATAGCAACGAGAGGGGAGAGTGTAGTCTACGTACCCTCGTAGACCGACAGCGGAAGCATTATGACAACGCGGTTGATGTAGTCGTACGTCTTCACGGCCCGACCGATCAAGCACCGAAATTACGGCACCTCCGAGTTCTAGCACACGTTCAGCTCGATGACGATCCCCGGACTCCGATCCAGCAAAGTGTCGGGGAAGAGTTCCGTCAGCACGACAGCGTGGTGACGATCTTGATGTTCTACCGTCGCAGGGCTTCGCCTAAGCACCGCTACAATATTATCAAGGAGTATGGTGGAGGGGGGCACCGCACACGGCTAAGAGAACGATCTTGAAGATCAACTTGTGTGTCTAGAGGTGCCCCCCTGCCCCCGTATATAAAGGAGCAAGGGGGGAGGCCGGCCGGCCCTTGGGGCGCGCCAAGGAGGAGGACTCCTCCTCCTAGTAGGAGTAGGAAAGAGGGGAGTCCTACTCCTACTAGGAGGGGGAAAGGAAGGGGGAGAGGGAGAAGGAAAGGGGGGCGCCGCCCCCCCTCTCCTAGTCCAATTCGGACCAGAGGGGGAGGGGGCGCACGGCCCACCCTAGCCGCCCCTCTCTCTCCACTAGGGCCCATAAAGCCCATTACTTCTCCTGGGGGGTTCCGGTAACCCTCCGGCACTTCAGTTTTCTCCGAAATCACCCGGAACACTTCCGGTGTCCGAATATAGCCGTCCAATATATCAATCTTTATGTCTCAACCATTTTGAGACTCCTCGTCATGTCCATGATCACATCCGGGACTCTGAACAAACTTCGGTACATCAAAATATATAAACTCATAATGAAACTGTCATCGTAACGTTAAGCGTGCGGACCCTACGGGTTTGAGAACAATGTAGACATGACCAAGACATGTCTCCGGTCAATAACCAATAGCGGAACCTGGATGCTCATATTGGCTCCCACATATTCTACGAAGATCTTTTATCGGTCAGACCGCATAACAACATACTTTGTTCCCTTTATCATCGGTATGTTACTTGCCCGAGATTCGATCGTTGGTATCTCAATACCTAGTTCAATCTCGTTACCGGCAAGTCTCTTTACTTGTTTTGTAATACATCATCTCGCAACTAACTCATTAGTTGCAATGCTTGCAAGGCTTATGTGATGTGCATTACCGAGAGGGCCCAGAGATACCTCTCCGACAATCGGAGTGACAAATCCTAATCTCGAAATATGCCAACCCAACATGTACCTTTGGAGACACCTGTAGAGCTCCTTTATAATCACCCAGTTACGTTGTGACGTTTGGTATCACACAAAGTGTTCCTCCGGTAAACGGGAGTTGCATAATCTCATAGTCATAGGAACATGTATAAGTCATGAAGAAAGCAATAGCAACATACTAAACGATCAGGTGCTAAGCTAACGGAATGGGTCATGTCAATCACATCCTTCTCCTAATGATGTGATCCCGTTAATCAAACGACAACTCATGTCTATGGCTAGGAAACATAACCATCTTTGATCAACGAGCTAGTCAAGTAGAGGCATACTAGTGACACTATGTTTGTCTATGTATTCACACATGTATCATGTTTTTGGTTAATACAATTCTAGCATGAATAATAAACATTTATCATGAAATAAGGAAATAAATGATAACTTTTTTATTGCCTCTAGGGCATATTTCCTTCAGTCTCCCACTTGCACTAGAGTCAATAATCTAGTTCACATCACCATGTGATTTAACACCAATAGTTCACATCATTATGTGATTAACACCCATAGTTCACATTGTTATGTGACCAACACTCAAAGGGTTTACTAGAGTCAATAATCTAGTTCACATCGCTATGTGATTAACACCCAAAGAGTACTAAGGTGTGATCATGTTTTGCTTGTGAGAGAAGTTTAGTCAACGGGTCTGCCACATTCAGATCCATATGTATTTTGCAAATTTCTATGTCAACAATACTCTGCTCGGAGCTACTCTAGCTAATTGCTCCCACTTTCAATATGTATCTAGATTGAGACTTAGAGTCATCTAGATTAGTGTCAAAACTTGTATCGACATAACCTTTTACGACGACCCTTTTAGTCACGTCCATAATTGAGAAACATATCCTTGTTCCACTAAGGATAATTTTGACCGCTGTCCAATGATCTACTCCTAGATCACTATTGTACTCCCTTGCCAAAATCAGTGTAGGGTATACAATAGATCTGGTACACAGCATGGCATACTTTATAGAACCTATGGCCAAGGCATAGGGAATGACTTTCATTCTCTTTCTATCTTCTGCCATGGTCAGGCTTTGAGTCTTACTCAATTTTACACCTTGTAACACAGGCAAGAAGTCTTTGTTTGACTGTTCCATTTTGAACTACTTCAAAATCTTGTCAAGGTATGTACTCATTGAAAAAACTTATCAAGCGTCTTGATCTATCTCTATAGATCTTGATGCTCAATATGTAAGCAGCTTCACCGAGGTCTTTCTTTGAAAAAGCTCCTTTCAAACACTCCTTTGTGCTTTGCAGAATAATTCTACATTATTTCCGATCAACAATATGTCATACATATACTTATCAGAAATGTTATAGTGCTCCCACTCACTTTCTTGTAAATACAGGCTTCACCGCAAGTCTGTATAAAACTATATGCTTTGATCAACTCATCAAAGCGTATATTCCAACTCCGAGATGCTTGCACCAGTCCATAGATGGATCGCTGGAGCTTGCACATTTTGTTAACACCTTTAGGATTGACAAAACCTTCTGGTTGCATCATATACAACTCTTCTTTAAGAAGTCCATTAAGAATTGCAGTTTTGTTATCCATTTGCCAGATTTCATAAAATGTCGCAATTGCTAACATGATTCGGACAGACTTTAAGCATCTATACGAGTGAGAAAATCGCATCGTAGTCAACACCTTGAACTTTGTCAAAAACCCTTTTCGACAAGTCTAGCTTTGTAGATAGTAACACTACTATCAGCGTCCGTATTCCTCTTGAAGATCCATTTAATCTCAATGGCTTGCCGAACATCAAGCAAGTCAACCAAAGTCCATACTTTGTTCTCATACATGGATCCTATCTCAGATTTCATGGCCTCAAGCCATTTTTGCGGAAT
Organism: Triticum urartu; assembly: GCF_003073215.2. Classification (NCBI taxonomy): domain Eukaryota; kingdom Viridiplantae; phylum Streptophyta; class Magnoliopsida; order Poales; family Poaceae; genus Triticum; species Triticum urartu. The sequence continues at coordinate 282,478,575 of NC_053022.1, forward strand.
CTGGGATCATCATAGCTTCCTCATAGTTCGTAGGTTCGTCATGGTCAAGTAGCATGACCTCCAGAACAAGATTACCGTACCACTCTGGTGCGGATCTCACTCTGGTTAACCTATGAGATTTGGTAGTAACTTGATCTGAAGTTACATGATCATCATCATTAGCTTCCTCACTAATTGGTGTAGTAGTCACAGGAACAGATTTCTGTGATGAACTACTTTCCAATAAGGGAGAAGGTACAATTACCTTATCAAGTTCTACTTTCCTCCCACTCACTTCTTTCGAGAGAAACTCCTTCTCTATAAAGGATCCATTCTTAGCAACGAATGTCTTGCCTTCGGATCTGTGATAGAAGGTGTACCCAACTGTCTCCTTTGGGTATCCTATGAAGACATATTTCTCCGATTTGGGTTTGAGCTTATCAGGATGAAACTTTTTCATATAAGCATCACAATCCCAAACTTTAAAAAACGACAACTTTGGTTTCTTGCCAAACCACAGTTCAGATTGTGTCGTCTCAACGGACTTAGATGGTGCCCTTTTAAACGTGAATGTAGCTGTCTCTAATGCTTAACCCCAAAACGATAGTGGTAAATCGGTAAGAAACATCATAGATTGTACTATATCTAATAAAGTACGGTTATGACGTTCGGACACACCATTATGGTGTGGTGTTCCAGGTGGCACGAATTTGTGAAACTATTTCACATATTGAAGACCAAACTCGTAACTCAAATATTTGTCTCCGCGATCAGATCGTAGAAACCATATTTTCTTGTCACGATGATTTTCCACTTCACTCTGAAATTCTTTGAACTTTTCAAATGTTTTAGACTTATGTTTCATCAAGTAGATATATCCATATCTGCTCAAATCATCTGTGAAGGTCAGAAAATAACGATACCTGCCGCGAGCCTCAACACTCATCAGATCGCATACATCAGTATGTATTATTTCCAATAAGTCAGTTGCTCGCTCCATTGTTCCGGAGAACGGAGTCTTTAGTCATCTTGCCCATAAGGCATGGTTCGCAAGCATCAAGTGATTCCAAAATTCCATCAGCATGGAGTTTCTTCATGCGCTTTACACCAATATGACCTAAACGGGAGTGCCACAAATAAGTTGCACTATCATTATTAACTTTGCATCCTTTTGGCTTCAATATTACGAATATGTGTATCACTACGATCGAGATCCAACAAACCATTTTCGTTGGTGTGTATGACCATAGAAGGTTTTATTCATGTAAACAGAACAACAATTGTTCTCTAACTTAAATGAATAACCGTATTGCAATAAACATGATCAAATCATATTCATGCTCAACGCAAACACCAAATAACACTTATTTAGGTTCAACACTAATCCCGAACGTATAGGGAGTGTGCGATGATGATCATATCAATCTTGGAACCACTTCCAACACACATCGTCACCTCACCCTTAACTAGTCTCTGTTCATTCTGCAACTCCCAATTCAAGTTACTAATCTTAGCAACTGAACTAGTACCAAATACTGAGGGGTTGCTATGAACACTAGTAAAGTACACATCAATAACATGTATATCAAATATACCTTTGTTTACTTTGCCATCCTTTCTTATCCGCCAAATACTTGGGGTAGTTCCGCTTCCAGTGACTAGTCCCTTTGCAGTAGAAGCACTTAGTCTCAGGCTTAGGACCAGACTTGGGCTTCTTCACTTGAGCAGCAACTTGCTTGCCATTCTACATGAAGTTCCCCTTCTTCCCTTTGCCGTTTTGTTGAAACTAGTGGTCTCGTCAATCATCAACACTTGATGTTTTTCTTGATTTCTACCTTCGTCGATTTCAGCATCACGAAGAGCTTGGGAATTGTTTCCGTTATCCCTTGCATATTATAGTTCATCACGAAGTTCTACTAACTTGGTGATGGTGACTAGAGAATTCTGTCAATCACTATTTTATCTGGAAGATTAACTCCCACTTGATTCAAGCGATTGTAGTACCCAGACAATCTGAGCACATGCTCACTTCTTGAGCTATTCTCTTCCATCTTTTAGCAATAGAACTTGTTGGAGACTTCATATCTCTCAACTCGGGTATTTGCTTGAAATATTAACTTCAACTCCTGGAACATCTCATATGGTCCATGACGTTCAAAACATCTTTGAAGTCCCAATTCTAAGCCGTTAAGCATGGTGCACTTAAACTATCAAGTAGTCATCATATTGAGCTAGCCAAACGTTCATAACATCTGCATTTGCTCCTGCAATAGGTCTGTCACCTAGCGGTGCATCAAGGACATAATTCTTCTGTGCAGCAATGAGGATAATCCTCAGATCACGGATCCAATCCGCATCATTGCTACTAACATCTTTCAACATAGTTTTTCTCTAGGAACAAATCAAAAATAAACGGGAAGCAACATCGCGAGCTATTGATCTACAACATAGATATGCTAATACTACCAAGACTAAGTTCATGATAAATTTAAGTTCAATTAGTCATATTACTTAAGAACTCCCACTTAGATAGACATCCCTCTAATCCTCTAAGTGATCACGTGATCCATATCAACTAAACCATGTCCGATCATCACGTGAGATGGAGTAGTTTCAACGGTGAACATCACTATGTTGATCATATCTACTATATGATTCACGCTCGACCTTTCAGTCTCCGTGTTCCGAGGCGATATCTGTTATATGCTAGGCTCGTCAAGTTTAACCTGAGTATTCCGCATGTGCAACTGTTTTGCATCCGTTGTATTTGAACGTAGAGCCTATCACACCCGATCATCACGTGGTGTCTCAGCACGAAGAACTTTCACAATGGTGCATACTCAGGGAGAACACTCATACCTTGATAATTTAGTGAGAGATCAGCTTATAAAGCTACCGCCGAACTAAGCAAAATAAGATGTATAAAAGATAAACATCACATGTAATCATAATATGTGACATGATATGGCCATCATCATCTTGTGCCTTTGATCTCCATCTTCAAAGCATCGTCATGATCTCCATCATCACCGGCATGACACCATGATCTCCATCATCTTGATCTATATCAATGTGTCGTTACATGGTCGTCTCGCCAACTATTGCTCTTGCAACTATTGCTATCGCATAGCGATAAAGTAAAGCAATTATTTGGCGCTTGCATCTTATGCAACAAAGAGACAACCATAAGGCTTCAGCCAGTTGCCGATAACTTCAACAAAACATGATCATCTCAAACAACAACTTATATCTCATCACGTCTTGACCATATCACATCACAACATGCCCTGCAAAAACAAGTTAGACATTCTCTACTTTATTGTTGCATGTTTTACGTGGCTACTACTAGGCTTAGCAAGAACCGTTCTTACCTACGCATCAAAACCACAATGATAGTTTGTCAAGTTGGTGTTGTTTTAACCTTCGCAAGGACCGGGCATAGCCACACTCGGTTCAACTAAAGTTGGAGAAACTGACACCCGCCAGCCACCTGTGTGCAAAGCACGTCGGTAGAACCAGTCTCGCGTAAGCGTACGCGTAATGTCGGTCCAGGCTGCTTCATCCAACAATACCGCCGAACCAAAGTATGACATGCTGGTAAGCAGTATGACTTATATCGCCCACAACTCACTTGTGTTCTACTCATGCATATGACATCTACGCATAAAACCAGGCTCGGATGCCACTGTTGGGGAACGTAGTAATTTCAAAAAAATTCCTACGCACACGCAAGATCATGGTGATGCATAGCAACGAGAGGGTAGAGTGTAGTCTACGTACCCTCGTAGACCGACAGCGGAAGCGTTATGACAACGCGGTTGATGTAGTCGTACGTCTTCACGGCCCGATCGATCAAGCACCGAAACTACGGCACCTCCGAGCTCTAGCACACATTCAGCTCGATGACGATCCCCGGACTCCGATCCAGCAAAGTGTCGGGGAAGAGTTCCGTCAGCACAACGGCGTGGTGACGATCTTGATGTTCTACCATCGCAGGGCTTCGCCTAAGCACCGCTACAATATTATCAAGGAGTATGGTGGAGGGGGGCACCGCACACGGCTAAGAGAACGATCTTGAAGATCAACTTGTGTGTCTAGAGGTGCCCCCCTGCCCCCGTATATAAAGGAGCAAGGGGGGAGGCCGGCCGCCCCTTGGGGCGCGCCAAGGAGGAGGACTCCTCCTCCTAGTAGGAGTAGGACTCCCCTCTTTCCTACTCCTACTAGGAGGGGGAAAGGAAGGGGGAGAGGGAGAAGGAAAGGGGGGCGCCCCCCCCCCCTCTCCTAGTACAATTCGGACCAGAGGGGGAGGGGGCACGCGGCCCATCCTGGCCGCCCCTCTCTCTCTCCACTAGGGCCCATAAAGCCCATTACTTCTCCCGGGGGGGTTCCGGTAACCCTCCGGCACTCCGGTTTTCTCCGAAATCACCCAGAACACTTCCGGTGTCCGAATATAGCCGTCCAATATATCAATCTTTATGTCTCGACCATTTCAAGACTCCTCGTCATGTCCGTGATCACATCCGGGACTCCGAACAAACTTCGGTACATCAAAATATATAAACTCATAATGAAACTGTCATCGTAACGTTAAGCGTGCGGACCCTACGGGTTCGAGAACAATGTAGACATGACCGAGACATGTCTCCGGTCAATAACCGATAGCGGAACCTGGATGCTCATATTGGCTCCCACATATTCTACGAAGATCTTTTATCGGTCAGACCGCATAACAACATACTTTGTTCCCTTTGTCATCGGTATGTTACTTGCCCGAGATTCGATCGTCGGTATCTCAATACCTAGTTCAATCTCGTTACCGGCAAGTCTCTTTACTCGTTTCGTAATACATCATCTCGCAACTAACTCATTATCTGCAATGCTTGCAAGGCTTATGTGATGTGCATTACCGAGAGGGCCCAGAGATACCTCTCCGACAATCGGAGTGACAAATCCTAATCTCAAAATACGCCAACCCAACATGTACCTTTGGAGACACCTGTAGAGCTCCTTCATAATCACCCAGTTACGTTGTGACGTTTGGTAGCACACAAAGTGTTCCTCTGGTAAACGGGAGTTGCATAATCTCATAGTCATAGGAACATGTATAAGTCATGAAGAAAGCAATAGCAACATACTAAACGATCAGGTGCTAAGCTAACGGAATGGGTCATGTCAATCACATCATTCTCCTAATGATGTGATCCCGTTAATCAAATGACAACTCATGTCTATGGCTAGGAAACATAACCATCTTTGATCAACGAGCTAGTCAAGTAGAGGCATACTAGTGACACTCTGTTTGTCTATGTATTCACACATGTATCATGTTTCCGGTTAATACAATTCTAGCATGAATAATAAACATTTATCATGAAATAAGGAAATAAATGATAACTTTTTTATTGCCTCTAGGTTATATTTCCTTCAACCTTCGGGAACGTGATTTTCTCAATGAATAAGACCCGAGAGACTTGGACCCTACGTCAAGAAAGGAAACAGGAGGCCACGAGGTAGGGGGCACGCCCACCCCCACCAGGCGCGCCCTCCACCCTCGTGGGGCCCCTGTTGCTCCACCGACGTACTTCTCCCTCCTATATATATATATATATATATCCACGTGCCCCCAAACGATCAGATACGGAGCCAAAACCCTAATTACACCGCCGCAACTTTCTGTATCCACGAGATCCCATCTTGGGGCCTGTTTCGGAGCTCCGCCGGAGGGGGCATCAATCACGGAGGGCTTCTACATCAACACCATAGCCTCTCCGATGAAGTGTGAGTAGTTTACCTCACACCTACGGGTCCATAGTTAGTAGCTAGATAGCTTCTTCTCTCTTTTTGGATCTCAATACAATGTTCTCCCCCTCTCTTGTGGAGATCTATTCGATGTAATCTTCTTTTTTGCGGTGTGTTTGTTGAGACCGATGAATTGTGGGTTTATGATCAAGTCTATCTACGATTAATATTTGAATCTTCTTTGAATTCTTTTATGTATGATTGGTTATCTTTGCAAGTCTCTTTGAATTATCAGTTTGGTTTGGCCTACTAGATTGATCTTTCTTGCAATGGGAGAAGTGCTTAGCTTTGGGTTCAATCTTGCGGTGTCCTTTCCCAGTGACAGTAAGGGCAGCAAGGCACGTATTATATTGTTGCCATCGAGGATAACAAGATGGGGTTTTCTTCATATTGCATGAGTCTATCCCGCTACATCATGTCATCTTGCTTAAGGTGTTACTCTGTTTTTAACTTAATACTCTAGATGCATGTTGGATAGTGGTCGATGAGTGGAGTAATAGTAGTAGATGCAGGCAGGAGTCGGTCTACTTGTCTCGGACCTGATGCCTATATACATGATCATACCTAGATATTCTCATAACTATGCTCAATTCTGTCAATTGCTCAACAGTAATTTGTTCACCCACCGTAGAATACTTATGCTCTTGAGAGAAGCCACTAGTGAAACCTATGGCCCCCGGGTCTATCTTTATCATATTAATCTCCTACTACTTAGTTATTTACTTTGCTATTTACTTTTCCTTTATTTTACTTTGCATCTTTATCATAAAAATACCAAAAATATTATCTTATCATATCTATCAGATCTCACTCTCGTAAGTGGCCTTATAGGGATTGACAACCCCTATTTGCGTTGGTTGCGAGGATTTATTTGTTGTGTGCAGGTGCGAGGGACTCGCGCGTAGCCTCCTACTGGATTGATACCTTGGTTCTCAAAAACTGAGGGAAATACTTACGCTACTTCGTTGCATCATCCCTTCCTCTTTGGGGAAAACCAACGCAGTGCTCAAGAGGTAGCAAGAGGGATTTCTGGCGCCGTTGCCGGGGAGGTCTACGCAAAAGTCAACATACCAAGTACCCATCACATACCCTTATCTCCCGCATTACATTATTTGCCATTTTCCTCTCAGTTTCCTCTCTCCCACTTCACCCTTGCCGTTTTATTTGCCCTCTCTCTCTATGCTCCCTCTCTTTCTCTATTTGCCTCCTTTTACCCGCTTGCCTTTTTGTTTGCTTGTGTGTTAGTTTGTTTGCTTGTCGTTATGGCTAGTCCCTTATCTTCTCCGTTGTCTCCCGAGAATTAAATTCTAAATTTTAAGCAAAGGGAGGGAGAAAATCTAAAATATGCTTGGTATAGAATTTGCAATGCTCAAAATAGATCCACTAGGAAGCAGTCTACTTTCGTTCTTCTTCGCAATTTTTATGTAGGCATTACTCCTTGGCACCATTATGTTCTTGATACTATTACCGGAGGGAACTTTTTTGGTAGCCATACTTTCGATTCTTATAATGCTATGATAGATTTATTTGGCTCACCCCCTCTCTTGGTTAATGGAACTATATTAACTTTGGAGCATGTAATGCAAAGGCTTGAGATTATTGAAAATAAGGTTGCTACCGTAGAGTTAATTGAAAATTTGGATAAAAAGATCCACAACCGAATCTCTCAATATAGATCTAAAGTAGGATTTACTTTGAAAGGTATTAAAGAGAAGGAACCCATAGTTAATGAGAAAATAAATCACGATTCCGTTAGGATCAATAAACTTGAGAATATTATTACCAACTTGGGAACCATTTTTTCTTCCGTAAAGAATACTCCAAGTCCTTCCACTAAAGTTGCCAATATTATGTATGTTCCTGAAAATAAGGGTGAATCATCTAGTAAGGAAAATGCGGATCTCAAATCTATAAGTATTCATCCCAATCTTTTTGCTATCATTAAGGAACCATTCGTTACAAATGAATTTTTTGACCTTGTGCCTAAAAGTTTGATAATTAATAAAAAGAAAGAAATTCCTAAAGATGGTAGATGCCTAATTTAAGAATTGCCTACCAAAGATGGCAATACCTAGAGCTATTCTTGCTTGTTATGCCTAGCTAGGGGCGTTAAACGATAGCGCTTGTTGGGAGGCAACCCAATTTTATTTTTGTTCCTTGCTTTTTGTTCCTGTTTAGTAATAAATAAATTATCTAGCCTCTGTTTTGGTTGTGTTTTTTGTGTTTAATTAGTGTTTGTGCCAAGTAGAACCGTTGGGAAGACTTGGGGAAAGTCTTGTTGAACTTGCTGTAAAAAAACAGAAACTTTAGCGCTCACGAGAACTACTGTCATTTTTATTTCGAGAGTGCTATTTAGTTAATTCTTTTTGCAGATATAGATAAATTCCTCACGTACAGAAATTTATTTTAGAATTTTTGGGGTTCCAGATCTTGCGCTAGCTACAGATTACTACAGACTGTTCTGTTTTTGACAGATTCTGTTTTTTCGTGTGTTGTTTTCTTATTTTGATGAATCTATGGCTAGTAAAATAGTTTATAAACCATAGAGAAGTTGGAATACAGTAGGTATAACACCAATATAAATAAAGAATGAGTTCATTACAGTACCTTGAAGTGGTCTTTTATTTTCTTTCGCTAACGGAGCTCACGTGATTTTCTACTTTAAGTTTTATGTTGTGAAGTTTTCAAGTTTTGGGTAAAGATTTGATGGATTATGGAACAAGGAGTGGAAAGAGCCTAAGCTTGGGGATGCCCATGGAACCCCAAAGATAATCTAAGGGCACCTAAAAGCCAAAGCTTGGGGATGCCCCGGAAGGCATCCCCTCTTTCGTCTACTTCTATCGGTAACTTTACTTGGAGCTATATTTTTATTCGCCACATGATATGTGTTTTGCTTGGAGCATCTTGTATGATTTGAGTCTTTGCTTGTTAGTTTACCACAATCATCCTTCATGTACATACCTTTTGAGAGAGCCATACATGATTTGGAATTTGTTAGAATACTCTATGTGCTTCGCTTATATCTTTTGAGTTATATAATTTTGCTCTAGTACCTCACTTATATCTTTTAGAGCACGGTGGTGGATTTATTTTACAGAAACTATTGATCTTTCATGCTTCACTTAGATTATTTTGAGAGTCTTAATAGCATGGTAATTTGCTTAAAATCCTAATATGCTTGGTATGCAAGATTAATAATAAATTCTCTTATGAGTGTGTTGAATACTATGAGAAGTTTGATACTTGATAATTGTTTTGAGATATGGAGATGGTGATATTAAAGTTATGCTAGTTGAGTAGTTGTGAATTTGAGAAATACTTGTGTTGAAGCTTGTGATTCCCGTAGCATGCACGTATGGTGAACCGTTATGTGATGAAGTCGGAGCATGATTTATTTATTGATTGTCTTCCTTATGAGTGGCGGTCGGGGACGAGTGATGGTCTTTTCCTACCAATCTATCCCCCTAGGATCATGCGCATAATAGTTTGCTTTGATAACTTGTAGATTTTTGCAATAAGTATATGAGTTCTTTATGACTAATGTTGAGTCCATGGATTATACGCACTCTCACCCTTCCACCTTTGCTAGCCTCTCTAATACCGCACACCTTTCGCCGGTATCATACACCCACTATATACCTTCCTCAAAACAGCCACCATACCTACCTATTATGGCATTTCCATAGCCATTCCGAGATATATTGCCATGCAACTTTCCACTGTTCCGTTTATTATGACACACTCCATCATTGTCATATTGCTTAGCATGATCATGTAGTTGACATAGTATTTGTGGCAAAGCCACCGTTCATAATTCTTTCATACGTGTCACTCATGAGTCATTGCATATCCCGGTACATCGCCGGAGGCATTCATATAGAGTCATATTTTGTTCTAAGTATCGAGTTGTAATTGTTGAGTTGTAAGAAAAATAAAAGTGTGATGATCATCATTATTAGAGCATTGTCCTAGTGAGGAAAGGATGATGGAGACTATGATTTCCCCACAAATCGGGATGAGACTCCGGACGAAAAAAAAGAAAGAAAAGAGGCCATAAGAAAAAAGAGGAGAAAAGGCCCAAATAAAAAAATAAAAAAAGAAAAAAAATGAGAGAAAAAGAGAGAAGGGACAATGTTACTATCCTTTTACCACACTTGTGCTTCAAAGTAGCACCATGATCTTCATAGTAGAGAGTCTCTCATGTTATCACTTTCATATACTAGTGGGAATTTTCATTATAGAACTTGGTTTGTATATTCCAATGATGGGCTTCCTCAAATTGCCCTAGGTCTTCATGAGCAAGCAAGTTGGATGCACACCCACTTAGTTTCTTTTTGAGCTTTTCATATATTTATAGCTCTAGTGCATCCGTTCCATGGCAATCCCTACTCACTCACATTGATATCTATTGATGGGCATCTCCATAGCCCATTGATACGCCTAGTTGATGTGAGACTATCTTCTCCTTTTTGTCTTCTCCACAACCACCACTCTATTCCACTTATAGTGCTATATCCATGGCTCAGGCTCATGTATTGCGTGAAGATTGAAAAAGTTTTGAGAATGTCAAAAGTATGAAACAATTGCTTGGCTTATCATCGGGGTTGTGCATGACTTAAATATTTTGTGTGGTGAAGATAGAGCATAGCCAGACTATATGATTTTGTAGGGATAACTTTCTTTAGCCATGTTATTTTGAGAAGACATAATTGCTTAGTTAGTATGCTTGAAGTATTATTATTTTATGTCAATATGAACTTTTGTCTTGAATCTTTCGGATCTGAATATTCATACCACAATTAAGAAGAATTACATTAAAATTATGCCAAGTAGCACTCAGCATCAAAAATTCTATTTTTATCATTTACCTACTCGAGGACGAGCAGGAATTAAGCTTGGGGATGCTTGATACGTCTCCAACGTATCTATAATTTTTGATTGCTCCATGCTATATTATCTACTGTTTTGGACAGTATTGGGCTTTATTATCCACTTTTATATTATTTTTGGGACTAACCTATTAACCGGAGGCCCGGCCCAGAATTGCTGTTTTTTGCCTGTTTTAGGGTTTCGAAGAAAAGGAATATCAAATGGAGTACAAACAGAATGAAACCTTCGGGAACGTGATTTTCTCAACGAATAAGACCCGGGAGACTTGGACCCTACGTCAAGAAAGGAAACAGGAGGCCATGAGGTAGGGGGCGCGCCCACCCCCACCAGGCACGCCCTCCACCCTCGTGGGCCCCCTGTTGCTCCAGTGACGTACTTCTTCCTCCTATATATATCCACGTACCCCTAAATGATCAGATACAGAGCCAAAACCCTAATTCCACCGCTGCAACTTTTTGTATCCACGAGATCCCATCTTGGGGCCTGTTCCGGAGCTCCGCCAGAGGGGGCATCGATCACGGAGGGCTTCTACATCAACACCATAGCCTCTCTAATGAAGTGTGAGTAGTTTACCTCAAACTTACGGGTCCATAGTTAGTAGCTAGATGGATTCTTCTCTCTTTTTGGATCTCAATACAATGTTCTCCCCCTCTCTTGTGGAGATCTATTCGATGTAATCTTGTTTTTGCGGTGTGTTTGTTGAGATCGATGAATTATGGGTTTATGATCGAGTCTATCTATGAATAATATTTGAATCTTCTCTGAATTATTTTATGTATGATTGGTTATCTTTGCAAGTCTCTTCGAATTATCAGTTTGGTTTGGCCTACTAGATTGATCTTTCTTGCAATGGGAGAAGTGCCTAGCTTTGGGTTCAATCTTGCGGTGTCCTTTCCCGGTGACAGTAAGGGCAGCAAGGCACATATTGTATTGTTGCCATCGAGGATAACAAGATGGGGTTTTCTTCATATTGCATGAGTCTATCCCGCTACATCATGTCATCTTGCTTAAGGTGTTACTCTGCTTTTAACTTAATACTCTAGATGCATGCTGGATAGCGGTCGATGAGTGGAGTAATAGTAGTAGATGCAGGCAGGAGTCGGTCTACTTGTCTCGGACCTGATGCCTATATACATGATCATACCTAGATATTCTCATAAATATGCTCAATTCTGTCAATTGCTCAACAGTAATTTGTTCACCCACCGTAGAATACTTATGCTCTTGAGAGAAGCCACTAGTGAAACCTATGGCCCCCGTGTCTATCTTTATCATATTAATCTCCTACTACTTAGTTATTTACTTTGCTATTTACTTTGCCTTTATTTTACTTTGCATCTTTATCATAAAAATACCAAAAATATTATCTTATCATATCTATCAGATCTCACTCTCGTAAGTGGCCTTATAGGGATTGACAACCCCTATTTGCGTTGGTTGCGAGGATTTATTTGTTTTGTGCAGGTGCGAGGGACTCGCGCGTAGCCTCCTACTGGATTGATACCTTGGTTCTCAAAAACTGAGGGAAATACTTACGCTACTTTGCTGCATCATCCCTTCCTCTTCGGGGAAAACCAACGCAGTGCTCAAGAGGTAGCAAGTTAGATCGTTACAGCGTCACAGGGGCAATTCAGCATTGTGTATCTCCTCAAGAGGGTTGTGAAATTTTGCGAGAAATCCATGAAGCAGATTGTGGTCACCACACCGGTTCAAAATCTTTGGTGGCTAAAGCTTTTCGTCTCGGTTTCTATTGGTTAACAGCTCATGCCGATGCTGAGGATTTAGTCAAAAGGTGCGATGGTTGTCAAAAATTTGCACGCCGTGCTCATGTCCCTGCTCAGGAGTTGAGAATGATTCCAATCACTTGGCCGTTTGCAACTTGGGGACTTGATATGGTTGGACCCTTTAAGAGATCCAAGGACAAAAAGACTCACCTATTAGTGGCAGTTGACAAGTTTACCAAATGGGTAGAAGCAGAGCCAGTCAGTAAGTGTGATGCGGCCACGGCGGTTCAGTTCATCAAAAAGGTGATATTCCGGTTTGGCTTTCCACATAGTATTATAACTGATAATGGTACTAATCTGTCAAAGGGTGAGATGGAGGAATTTTGCCAACATGAGCACATCCGGCTTGATGTAGCATCAGTGGCTCACCCCCAATCTAATGGTCAAGCTGAGAGGTCAAATCAAGAAATTTTGAGAGGTATTAAACCCTGGCTTATGGTTCCTTTAAAACGAATGTCGGGTTGTTGGGTGGAGGAGTTACCTTCTGTGTTATGGAGCATCAACACCACACCTAACAGATCTATGGGTTACACGCCTTTCTTCATGGTTTATGGAGCAGAGGCGGTTCTTCCTAGTGACATCCGTCACGACTCGCCCCGTGTGGCAGCCTATGTTGAAGCTGATAATGAGAAAGCACGTAAGGACTCACTGGACCTGTTAGATGAGGAGCGTGATCTTGCAGTAGCACGTTCAACGATTTATCAACAAGATCTCTGACATTATCACAGCCGCCGGGTTAAGACCAAAACTTTTCAAGAGGGCGATCCAGGATCAGACTGATATGCACAAGTTATCCCCACCTTGGGAAGGACCTTTTGTGGTCAGCAAGAATCTGCACAACGGTTCATACTACCTCATTGATGTTCGAGAGCACAAAGACTCACATAAATCGGAGGAGGAGACCAAGCGGCCGTGGAATATAGCTCTTCTTCGGCCTTACTATACTTGAGCCACAGGCTCTTCTTATGTACATATTAATGACAATGTATATATATTATATAATAAACCGAAGCCTCGAATAAAGCAGGGTCTCTGTTCTTTTTACATCATGTGTGAGCCTACAAGAGCTTCTACTGACAAAGAGGTGTTTTGTTAAACCGGCCTATACGGCCACATGGATATAAAGAAAATCACTAGGGGGCTTGGTCGTATCCGAACCATAGCTACACCTCTTGATCGGTTTAAAACCAAAAAGGGATATCACTAGGGGGCTTGGTTGTCTTCACACCATAGCTACACCTCTTGATAGGCTTTAAGCCAAAAGGAAATTATGTGGAGCCAAACAGAGTCTGTTGCATTAAACACAGCTCAAACATAGGTAACCACTAAGCACGGCTCACATATTACCTGGGGGCTCCTTGCTTCTCAAAGAACAATGAGTTTGAACCCTTGTAATAGGCTATCAAGCCAGGCTTGGAAGCCAGGTGTATTCACCTAAAACCCTGGGTTATCCTGCCTCTTTAAGTAAGCCACTTTGTCCAGGTAAACCTGGTATGACCCATCGAACGTTTGACAAGTCAATCCCATGGACCCTGAACTTGTCAAAGTTAAATCGGTGATTGGTTAAAGATTAAGGTCCATCTTAAAAGGCTTTGCAAAATGGTTTAACTCAGTGGCCTGGCAGCCCATGAAAAGCCTCGATTTAGGGCCTGGCAGCCCATGAAAAGCCTTGCATATTTCTTTTGTTTTTGTTGTTTTTATGATAAGGGATTTATAAATATTTTACTAATAAACCGGTGTTCATTACAACCCGGCATGACTTTCAGCGCTTAGTTGTTAGTACATGATCAGATTCTAAACCGGTAGCACACTGCTCCGGTCTGGTTTGACTAGATGTCACCAGCATTATATGAACAAATCAACGGCTTTTCTAGCCCAATATGATTTCTATATGAACTGGCAAGAGGGCCAGGAGTTATCAACACTTCGGATTGGTGTTTTCACCTCTACCATACAAGCAGTTGGTCAGCCAACGAGCACTAGTAGAAAAAGGGTCAACCGTGAAGCACATTAGTGCCGGTTTGAATTTGAGCCGGCACTAATGTGTGCATTAGTGCCGGTTCCAACGGCTAGCCGGCCGCTCTCATTAGTACCAGTTCGTGGCGAACCTTTAGCACCGGTTCGTGCCACAAACCGGTACTAAAGTGAGTGGTGGCAGGATGTTGTCAGTCCGGGGCCCCTCCAGCACCTTTAGTACCGGGTCGTATCACGAACCGGTACTAAAGGTCATCCTACATAGACCCTTCGTCCACCCGAGCTCGCTCTGTTCTTCCCCTTTCCCCTCTCCTCTCTGTTATTTTCCCTCTTCCTCCCAAGCTCATCACACATTTTGCCCAAAATTTGTCAAGATTTGAAGGCCCCCATCCATTCAAATGATCACAAAGGTTAGCAACTTTGTCCTTTCATCTCTCATTGCTAGATTAGCTCATGCAATGCTTTATATAGTGATTGATTTTTGAGTTTAGTAATTTGGGAGGAATTATATATATGTGCTAGTATTTGATTTATATGCAATCTGAGGTCAAAAATAACACTTAGTTTGCATATGTAGGTGTGGTTTACTTAGTACCTTCTAAATCTCCGTCGTAACCACCGTCGATCGCTCGCAACGTCCCGTCGCCGGCACCACCTTGTGGTGAGCCTCTTGTTCATGAAGTTTTATATAAAAAAATTATGTTTGTGTGATTTGGATATATAGTTACTCGTATAATTATCTTACCAATACGTTGTTTGTTATACATAGTGCCATGGTTTTGATATCCGTCCCCGTCGGCCCTCGTCCGGGTTATGATTCGGATGTGGTATATTCTCTTTTAAAACTATTCATTGCATTTCGTGTTTATGACAAATTATGCCCATCAAGTTGGCATAGATATTTGTATGTAGGAGGTAGTTGAATAGGAAATTCCAACCGACCCTATTGTCGAGAGGTTAAATTTAGTTGAAAGAGAAAACGAGGATTTGAAGGAAAAATTGAAAAGAATTGAGGGGGAGAAGATGGAATTGGAGTTGCATGTTGCCGATGTCGTCGATGATCACAATATTAAGATGGAGAAAATGCGCTTGAAGATTAGAAAGATTAGAAAATATGCCATTCATAGTGAGGCTTGGTATCATTATGCTGTTGGATCAATTGTTACCTTAGTTGCGATATTGATCGCATTTGTTGTTGCATTTAAATTCTTTAGCTAGAGAGTTATTTGTTTGTTGCATTTAAGTGTTGTATGATCTTTATGTATGAACTTTATGTATTGTATTAATTTGGTGTTTTCGGTGCTGTGTATTGAAGATGAGCCGGCAATGGATGTATGATGACCGATGTTGTCTCGTGTTCATTAATGGCGTGCGTACTTTTCTGCTTGCGGCTGAGGCAAACAAGTGGGCGGATGGTTTTATGCCTTGTCCATGTGCTGGCTGTAAGAATGGTCACAATTACTCTATGTCAAGAACCATTCACGTCCACCTGTTTGAGTCCAGTTTCATGCCCCACTATAATGTTTGGACCAAGCATGGAGAAAGAGGGGTTATGATGGAAGACAATGAAGAAGAAGAGGATGATGACAGCTATCCTGGCCATGGGTTCCCTGAATACGATGATACAACAATGAGGGAAGAAGCTGAGCCGGTAATGCGGGAAGAAGCTGAGCCGGCAATGCGGGAAGAAGCTGAAGAAGAGGCATCAGATGAGCCCATTGATGATCTAGGTCGGGCCATTGCCGATGCAAAGAGAAACTGCGCAAGTGATTTGGAGAAGAAGAAGTTGCAGCGCATGTTAGAGGATCACAAAAAATTGTTGTACCCGAATTGCGTAGGTGACAAGAAAAAGCTGGGCACCATACTGGAATTGCTACAATGGAAGGCAGAGAATGGTGTATCTGACAAGGGATTTGGAAAGTTGCTGGTAATGATAAAGAATATGCTTCCAAAGGACAACGAATTGCCCGAGAGTACGTACGAAGCAAAGAAGGTTGTCTGCCCTCTAGGGTTAGAGGTGCAGAAGATACATGCATGCCCTAATGATTGCATCCTCTACCGCGGTGAGTACGAGGATTTGAACGCTTGCCCAGTATGTGGTGCATTGCGCTATAAGATCAGCCGCGATGACCCTGGTGATGTCGAGGGCGAGCGCCCCAGGAAGAAGATTCCTGCCAAGGTGATGTGGTATGCTCCTATAATACCACGGTTGAAACGTTTGTTCCAAAACAAAGAGCATGCCAAGGCGATGCGATGGCACAGAGAAGACCGTAAGAAAGACGGAAAGTTGAGAGTACCCGCTGACGGGTCGCAGTGGAGAAAAATCGAAAGAAATTACGGGAAGGAGTTTGCAGATGACGCAAGGAACGTATGGTTTGGTCTAAGCGCAGATGACATTAATCCTTTTGGGGAGCAGAGCAGCAACCATAGCACCTGGCCTATGACTCTATGTTTGTATAACCTTCCTCCTTGGTTGTGCATGAAGCGGAAGTTCATTATGATGCCAGTGCTCATCCAAGGCCCTAAGCAACCCGGCAACGACATTGATGTGTACCTAAGGCCATTAGTTGAAGAACTCTTACAACTGTGGAATGGAACAGGTGTACGTGCGTGGGATGAGCACATGGGGGAAGTATTTGACCTAAAGGCGTTGCTGTTCGTGACCATCAATGATTGGCCTGCTCTCAGTAACCTTTCAGGGCAGACAAACAAGGGATACCGCGCATGCACGCACTGTTTGGACGATACCGATAGTATATATTTGGCTAATTGTAAGAAGAATGTGTTCCTGGGACATCGTCGATTTCTTCTGAGCAGGCATCCCGTAAGAAAGAAAGGCAAGCATTTCAAAGGTGAGGCGGATCACCGGACGAAGCCTCGCTGTCGGTGTCAAAACCGGCGGATCTCGGGTAGGGGGTCCCGAACTGTGCGTCTAGGCCGGATGGTAACAGGAGGCAGGGGACACGATGTTTTACCCAGGTTCGGGCCCTCTTGATGGAGGTAAAACCCTACGTCCTGCTTGATTAATATTGATGATATGGGTAGTACAAGAGTAGATCTACCACGAGATCAGAGAGGCTAAACCCTAGAAGCTAGCCTATGGTATGATTGTTGTTCGTCCTATGGACTAAAACCCTCTGGTTTATATAGACACCGGAGAGATCTAGGGTTACACAGAGTCGGTTACAATGGTAGGAGATCTACATATCCGTATCGCCAAGCTTGCCTTCCACGCCAAGGAAAGTCCCTTCCGGACACGGGACGAAGTCTTCAATCTTGTATCTTCATAGTCCAGGAGTCCGGCCGAAGGTATAGTCCGGCTATCCGGACACCCCCTAATCCAGGACTCCCTCAGTAGCCCCTGAACCAGGCTTCAATGATGACGAGTCTGGCGCGCAGATTGTCTTCGGCATTGCAAGGCGGGTTCCTCCTCCAAGTACTTCATAGAAGGTTTTGAACACAAAGGTAGTGTCCGGCTCTGCAAAATAAGTTTCCACATATTGACATAGAGAGAATAATATTTACACAAATCTAATCTGCTGACGTATTCCGTAGCGTGACATCACACTACGGCCAAGTCTTTATTCAAATCATTTTACTGTCCCACCTCAACGCGTTTAGCGAGGCGGTTTCCTTGGCACATCTTGTTAAAGCAGAGATCGTGTCCCCTTATTCCGAGATTCTCATCAATACGGGCGTGGGTAACCCAGTCGTACCCGTTGGTATGTTTTCTCGATCAAAGGCGAGTCCCAAACGGTCACGGGGAGGGCCCTTGGTATTCAACCTCTTATAAAGAGACCAAGGCCTTACTCCTTTCTTTCAATCTCAAACGAGTTCGCCCTTCGCCTCGAGTTCCAACACCCAAGGCTCCAGATTTCAGGCGCTTCGGACCTTCGACAATGTCCGGTTCCGACCTTCGAGGCTGATGGATGCCCTCCTCCGTCACGGAGGAGGACGTGCTGAACTTGAGAGACCCCAGGTTCTTGACCGGCGAAATCTGGCATAGGCTGCCTGCTCAAGGGCAGGTCATTCCCACTCCCAAGCCTGGTGAGAGTGTGGTGTTCATGTCTCACTTCCTTCGGGGGCTAGGCTTCCCGACGGATCCCTTCGTGAGGGGGCTCATGTATTATTATGGGCTGGAATTTCACGACTTAGCCCCGGAGTCCATCCTCCATATTTCCTCATTCATCGTCGTGTGTGAAGCCTTCCTCCGTATCACTCCTCACTTTGGACTATGCCTCAAGATCTTCAAAGTAGAGCCGAAGATGATCGAGGGACGGCACGCGGAGTGTGGAGGTGCTTTTATAAGCAAGAATGTTGGTGCTCCATGGCCCGAGGGCTCTTTTCAAGAGGAGTCCAGCTTATGGCAACGAGAGTGGTTTTATATTACCGCTCCCAGGGCCCCCAAGTGGGTGGCGCCACCTGCCTTTCACCCGGGTCCCCCACCACAGCTAGCGTCATGGGTTAATAAAGGATTGGACTGGGGGCCGTCCAAGGACGTGCCCTTGTTGCAGGGCCGCATTCAAGATCTCCTAGAAAGAGATATCAGTCTGGTCGAGGCGACACAGGTTATGCTGATTCACCGAGTTCTGCCCTACAAACGTCGCCCCCTCCGCCTGTGGGAGTTCAATCCGGACGGACCACGAGCTCTCCAACATTTTATGGGCGTGACGCCCGTGGAGATGTACAAATTGTTCTTCGGATCACAAGCAATGTGTCCGGACATGATCGAGGATGCAGGTCTGAGCTGCAACCGCCTGGATACTCAAGTAAGTAGCCCCGTGCCCGGACTCGCAATCCGCATATTTATCATAAAATTTCCCTTAAAATAGTTGTCCTTTAAACAGGAGTGGATAGCGAAAGCAAAGCTAATCAGGTGTTGGAGGTTGTGCCTTCGGAGGAAAGCGAGGGAGGGGACAAGGAAGCTGCGGCCTCCTCGAAGGAGGCTGTTTGGAAGGGAGGAATTGAAAATTCCTCTCCTTAGGGGAAGAAGAGGAACGCCTCTGAAGACCCGGAGACCATGGCCTCAAAGCGGGGGAAGAAATCTTCGCTAGAGGGTCCTGTGCTGGGGGATGCTTCGGCCGAATTATGCCCTCAAGGGGATCAGCCCTCCACCGAGCCGTAAGTAGAGAGGAGTTTTTCTTTTTAAGAGATGAGAGAAATCCTTGCTTTATATTTGAGAAAAGTAATCGAAAATTTACCTTGTAGTTCGGACCTTAGCCCTTCTCAGCAGAGCTCGTCTTTGGGGGATCTTCTTCCGGAAATGATGGAGAGCGGAACGCCTCCCCCTGCCGTACCGCCTTGCGAGGCAGGCGACCCTGAGGTATCGTCGCAGAGGGTTTCTCCGAATCCGACAGGGCCGAAAGGTAGTCATATGGCCCCCCAAAGCCCTCCACGTCCGGCCTTCGAGAAGGGCCATCAGACGAGTCCGGCACCGTCTGGTGCACGGTCGGAGGAGCTGAAGGATCTGCTAGGGCGAGCATCTATCTCAGAGGAGCACCGTGCATTGATGGGTACGGTGATTAAGAGGATTTCATCCGCTGAGAGCGGATTGCACGAGGCCGTCAGGAGATTACTGATAGGTTTTGAGGTACGCGAAATAATGTACCCTTTTTGGACAGTTGCGCATAAATAAGACGCGCCCTGTGTAGATAGTAGCCCCTGAGACTCTGTGCGTTGTCAAAAGTGACGGCGCGCAAAGGATCATAATCCCAGGTCTAATATGTCGCCTTCATACGTAGGTGGCGAAGTGTCCGGTGGCCAGCCGGACTGATGGATTTGCTGAGCTAAAGCAGCAACTTGACGTGGCAGATGCCGACATCGCGCTTGTCAACAAGTGGCTTGACGAGGCACAAGGTATGTAATTCCTTCGGCGGCACCTGGTAAGAGGAGCTTTATGCCAGTATCTTACAATGTGTGTGCTTGATGCAGATGGTGATGCTGCCATGGAGAATCTTCGGGCGGAACTTGCCCGAGCCAAGGAGCAAGCCAGGAAAAGTGATGCGGCTGCCGGAAAGGCAATTGAAGAGTTGAAAGCCAAACAGGCTGCTCACTGCCGAAGCAAGAAGGAAATGGCCGACATGGCTGTGAAGCTGAAGAACGCTGTTGACCGTTGCAATCTTCTTGAAAAAGAAGATTGGGCGGAACAGACGGACCTGAAGAAGGCCGTTGCCGATGCCAAGGATGTTCGCTCTATGATGAGAGCTATGAAGGAGGAGTTGCGTCAGGCCGGAGAGATCGCGGCTGGAAAGCCCTTTATGCTGCGGAGGAAGTTTTGTGATCCTAAACATGCTCCGTTAGACCAGATGTGGAGTACGGCGGACACCTATCTAGATTTAGCAGCGAGTGCCGCAGATGCGGCCGAACACTTCCGAGATCAAGAAGATTGCGAAGTGGAAAAGCTCTTCTGGTCCCAGTTCCACAATCCAGAGCATCCACTGTCATTAGCTGATCGTTTGGCCGAATGGGCCGAGCTAAATAGGTTGTCCGGACTCGCCATGAAGTATGTCATGAGTCATCTGTGGCCATAGAGGCCAGAGCCGAAAAGTTATTTCAACTTGGTGCAGAAGTTCCTTGGTGCGGCGCCGCATATCAATGCGATGAAGAGGTCAGCGTGCATAGAGGGTGCGCGGATGGCTCTTGCCCGTGTCAAGACATACTGGGCGGAAATTGAAGCCACCGTTGTTGCATCCCCAGACTCGAATGGAAGCCAAGCACTATTTTCAGGAAGTTCTGCAAGGCGCTCGTTTAATAGAGACGCAGTGCTCGAAGGATACTATATTCGAATAGCATATATTATTGTAAAACAATATTTTGATAAATTGTAGAAGCTTTTTATACTTGTGCCTGCAAGTATTATGACACCTCCTGTGCGGCCGTTTAACATATATGTATATATAATCTGAAAGATGGCAGTCGTCGGCTTCAGCCCCCACGCACATAATGCGGGGGTGTTCGCAGAAGGCGCATTTTCACACTTGATCCAATGTCTTGGTCCTACAAAGGAGGTGATAGCGCAGCGAACTAGGCAATCGGACTATGATGCTTTATCACTTTCACTTATCCATAGGAGTTTAACAGTGAGGCTACTTATATAGCCCCTGGTGGCGCCTGCGCTCGCCCGAACTCGAAGCGCGTATGTGCCTGGCTGGGAAATGGCCCTTCGTTAATGTGGAGGAATCCTAAAGATTCTGGTAAGTCATCGAGTGGTTGACCAGTCTCACGCTATATCATGACAGTCAGTTTTCGGCTTTCTCTACTGAGGTGCTCGCCTGGCCGAACCGGGCCACAATTGCAGTAGTTCTCCTGGTGCCGCCTTAGCCGATAGAGCGGAACGTAAGGCAGCAAAACACAGGAGCCGGGAAAACCCAACATTTGACCAAAGACATGATTCAGAGCTGATGAATATAAGGCCAAACTCGCGACGCCGAACACTCCCTAAGGTATTCGGTCTTTATGAGGGCGGGCGGGATAACGCCCTTAGTAATAAGCCCCTAGTGTCCAGGTACGCGCAAAACTCTGACGTGGCCACATGCCAAAACGCCAGCCTCCTCCTTGGTTATACCAAGAAACCAGGGGATGTGTATCAACAAGAGATAGTAAAAAAGGTTTACGCAGGGTCTTAATCTGAAAAGAATCCTTGGAACGGGTCCCTGTTGCACGTCTGCGCCTGTGTCTCCGTTGTGTCGTATCCTGGACGGGCGTAGCACGGTGTTCATCTGTAAAAAGAGAGGAACTTAGTTGAAGAAAGATCGTGCCGGACATAAGTTATACTAAATAAACAAAGTATAAATCGAAATGGGTAAAATTGAGCTTTATTGTCCCTTGTTTTATATGCGCGGAGCCCCTAGTACAGGGGCATACGGCTATTAAGCCTTTATCAATTGTATGTTTGTGCCGGACTCGTCTAGCCGTGTCCGTGGTCTTGACGATCTGTTTAGGTGCCTTGGCTGGCGAAGCCGCTTTATTGTGGGGTTGTCAAGGCAGCCGCACTGTCTTCCGCGTGGGGGGAACACTCAATGTTTTCCCTTTAATGAGATGATGCCTCATGGACCGGGCATCTTAAGCGTGAGAGATGCATAATGCGGTATTGCATTAAAGCGGGCGAAAGCTTCGCGTCCCAGCAGTGCTTAATAGCTACTTGAGAATGGGGCGATGTGGAAAGTTAGCTGTTCGCGACGGAAGTTATCGGGGGAGCCGAACATAACTTCTAGCCGGAGAGAACCCATGCAACGGGCATCCGGGCCTGGCGTTACCCCTTGAAAGGAGGTTTTGCTATGGCAAATTTTTGTTGGGTCTATCCCCATGTTGCGGATTGTGTCCTGGTATAACAGGTTTAGACCACTGCCGCCATCCATCAGGACATTTATAAAGTGGAGTCCGCCAATTATTGGATCTAATACCAAGGCAGTCCAGCCTGCGTTCCGGATACTTCTAGAGTAATCCTGATGGTCGAAGGTGATCGGTTTTAACAACCATTGGCGAGACTCCTTTGGGATAGGCCGTATGGCGCGTATCTCTGGTGGCGCCGTTCTGTTCGTCACGTGAAGCAAGTTTACTGTTTTGACTTCTTGTGGGAAATCCTTTTGTTTCCTGGTGCTCTGCTTGTGGGGTTCATCGTTGTCCTCACTTGGTGTGTCGAGCCCCTTGTGTTCGGCATTGAGTTTGCCGGCTTGCTTGAAAACCCAACAATCTTTGTGGGTATGGTTCGCAGGCTTCCCGGGAGTACTGTGTATTTGACATATCTTGTCCAAGATTTTGTTTAAGTTGGATAGCTCGTCCCTGTTATCCTTGAGGGGCGGCTTTCTCTGATTCTGCCGCGAGCTTTTGAATCCGGCATTGACCGCCGTGCTCTTTGGGTTGTTTCCCTTATTCCGGCGCTGGTCCTTGCTGCGTCGGGGTTTTCCGTTTCCATCCCTAACTTCGGATGTACTTGGGTTGCTGGTGCTACATCTTGCCAACCAGCTGTCCTCTCCTACGCAAAAGCGGGTCATGAGGCTTGTTAATGCGGCCATTGTTCTTGGCTTTTCTTGGCCGAGGTGTCTGGCGAGCCATTCGTCACGAACGTTATGCTTAAAAGCTGCTAGGGCTTCAGCGTCCGGACAGTCGACTATCTGATTCTTTTTAGTAAGAAATCTGCTCCAGAATTTCCGGGCTGACTCTCTGGGCTGTTGAGTTATGTGACTGAGATCGTCTGCATCCGGAGGGCGGACATAGGTCCCTTGAAAATTTGCCCGGAAAGCATCCTCAAGCTCTTCCCAACTTCCAATGGTGTTTTCGGGAAGGCTTTTGAGCCAATGCCGGGCTGGCCCTTTAAGCTTGAGGGGTAAGTATTTTATGGCATGGAGGTCATCTCCTCTGGCCATGTGTATGTGGAGAATATAATCCTCGATCCAGACCCCAGGGTCTGTTGTTCTGTCGTACGCCTCTATGTTTACGGGCTTGAATCCCGCTGGAAATTCATGGTCCAGCACCTCATCGGTGAAACATAGGGGGTGTGCGGCACCCCTGTATTTGGGTGTGCCGTGATGTTCGGATATTTGTTGTGTTGCATTGCTTACTAGAGCTTGCTTTCTTGGCCCGTAGATAAATCTGGCTGGGCCATCTTTTTGATGCGGATCCTTTGGTGGATCGTGTGCCGGCTTGTGTGCGGCGCCACTTGCCGCTCCATGCTGGCCATGCGGTCATCTATCCGACCGGATGACTTTCCTATTTTTTGACTGCGGGGGCTCTAAGGCCTCCTCGTCAAATTCAGGCAGTAGCTTTCGCTTTGGATAGCTTTTTGTGCGGCGACTGCCGCCATATTTTCTACGGTGTTGCGTACTTTGCTCCATCTGATTCTGAGTGCATCTTCCGCAGTTTTGAGCTTCTGCTTCTGCTTTTTCAGGCTATGCGCAGTGGCGACGAGCCTTTTGTGGAGGTTCTTCTGCTCCATGAGCTTATCCGCCGTAAGGTCGTCCGGACTGTTGTTTTCGCCGGGGACGGGGTGTTCGGTTTGTTTATCCAAGTTGCCCTGTTCGGACAGTTGCTCGAAGGCATGTTCGTCGTCTGCCGGCTCATCCTGCTCTATGGCTGGGTCTGTATGGCTGCTGTCTCTGTCGAGGCAGGGCTTGGAGCGGCGCTTACGTCGCCACTTTGATTGCTTTTCGAGTGAACGATCCCTTGTTGCATCCCTGTGTTCCTCGTCGTCGCTTCCTTTGGGTGTGTCCACCATGTATACATCATGAGATGAGGTGGCTGTCCAGTGCCTTATAGGCGTTGGTTCATGTTCATCTCCTACATCGTCGTCCATACCGTCGATGTCTTCAGAGTCGAAGTCGAGCACGTCGTTTAAATAATCGACAGTGGCTACGAAGTGGGTGGTGGGTGGGCTTTGAATTTCTTCATCATCCGCATCCCAACCTTGTTGACCATAGTCCGGCCAGGGCTCTCCTAATAAAGAGAGAGACTTTAGTGAATTCAGAATATTGCCGAAGGGCGAGTGCTGAAAGATGTCCGTGGCGGTGAACTCCATGATCGGCGCCCAATCGGGTTCGATCGGTAGGGGCATAGAGGGCTCGGAGTCTGGAGAGGAGTCCGGCCCCTTGGAGTCACGGGCTTCGCAGAGAATAGGGCTGGTGTTCGGCTCGATCGCCGTAGAGATTGCAGCCCCCGAGGCGGTGTCCAACCACCTATCCTCGATTGGCGCAGTTGGCTCCGAATTAAGGGTCGGAGCATACACAGGTGCGGCCTCCAGGGCACTGTTCGGCGGCACAGCTAGATCATGCCCATCATGACAGTGTGGCGCGCTCGGCTGTGGCTCGAATCTGTCGAAGATCAAGTCTCCGCGGATGTCGGTTGTGTAGTTCAAACTTCCAAATCTGACCTGATGGCCAGGGGCGTAGCTTTCGATCTGCTCCAGATGACCAAGCGAATTGGCCCGCAGTGCAAAGCCGCCGAATACGAAGATCTGTTCGGGGAGAAAAGTCTCACCCTGGATTGCATCGTTGTTGATGATCGGAGAAGCCATCGGGCCTAAAAGTGACGACACAGAGGAACTCTCAATGAAAGCACCAATGTCGGTGTCAAAACCGGCGGATCTCGGGTAGGGGGTCCCGAACTGTGCGTCTAGGCCGGATGGTAACAGGAGGCAGGGGACACGATGTTTTACCCAGGTTCGGGCCCTCTTGATGGAGGTAAAACCCTACGTCCTGCTTGATTAATATTGATGATATGGGTAGTACAAGAGTAGATCTACCACGAGATCAGAGAGGCTAAACCCTAGAAGCTAGCCTATGGTATGATTGTTGTTCACCCTACGGACTAAAACCCTCCGGTTTATATAGACACCGGAGAGAGCTAGGGTTACACAGAGTCGGTTACAATGGTAGGAGATCTACATATCCGTATCGCCAAGCTTGCCTTCCACGCCAAGGAAAGTCCCTTCCGGACATGGGACGAAGTCTTCAATCTTGTATCTTCATAGTCCAGGAGTCCGGCCGAAGGTATAGTCCGGCTATCCGGACACCCCCTAATCCAGGACTCCCTCACTCGCCACCGTACTGGTGCTGATGTACATGATATGGTCGAGGATTTGAAGGTGGTCTTTGGAAAGGGTCCTGGTGGACAGCCTGTTCCGAATGACGCTGATGGACACGCACCCATGTGGAAGAAGAAATCTATATTTTGGGACCTGCCCTATTGGAAATACCTAGAGGTCCGCTCCGCAATCGACGTGATGCACGTGACGAAGAATCTTTGTGTGACCCTGCTTGGCTTCTTGGGCGTGTATGGGAAGAGAAAAGATAAACCTGAGGCACGGGAGGACCAGCAATGTATGCACGGAAAAGACGGCATACATCAGGGTCATGCAAGCTACGCTCTTACCAAAGAAGAGAAGGAAATCTTCTTTGAATGCCTGCTCAGTATTAAGGTACCGTCTGGCTTCTCGTCGAATATAAAGGGAATAATAAACATGGCAGAGAAAAAGTTCTAGAACCTAAAGTCTCATGACTGCCACGTGATTATGACGCAACTGCTTCCGGTTGCATTGAGGGGGCTTCTACCGGAAAACGTTCGATTAGCCATTGTGAAGCTATGTGCATTCCTCAATGCAATCTCTCAGAAGGTAATCGATCCAGAAATCATACCAATGTTAGAGAATGATTTGGTGCAATGTCTTGTCAGTTTCGAGTTGGTGTTCCCACCATCCTTCTTCAACATCATGACGCACGTCCTAGTTCACCTATGTGAAGAGATTAACGTTTTGGGTCCTGTATTTCTACACAATATGTTCCCCTTTGAGAGCTTCATGGGAGTCTTAAAGAAATATGTTCATAACCGTGCTAGGCCAGAAGGAAGCATCTCCAAGGGCCATGAAAATGAGGAGGTCATTGAGTTTTGTATTGACTTTATTCCTGACCTTAAGCCGATTGGTGTTCCTGAATCGCGGCATAAGGGCAGACTGGATGGAAAAGGCACGCTAGGAGGGGAACAAATAATATGTATGGACGGACATTCTCTCACTGAAGCACACTACACAGTTCTACAGAATTCCGCCTTGGTGGCTCCGTATATGGATGAACACAATAATTTGCTACGCTCCAAACACCTGGAGCGGTCTGATGACTGGATTACACGTGAACAAACCAGGAGTTTCGCCAGCTGGTTGCAGACATGTACCATGCATAACGCCTCTATTGAAGATGACATGTACTTGTTGTCCCAGTTACCATCTTCGAATATAATGACTTTCAAAGGGTACGAGATAAATGGTAATACATTTTACACGATCGCCCAAGATAAGAAGAGCACCAACCAAAACAGTGGTATCCGCTTTGATGCAGAAACCAAGATGGGAAAGGAAACATATTATGGTTATATACAGGACATATGGGAACTTGACTATCAACGTGGTTTGAAGGTCCCTTTGTTTCGGTGCAAATGGGTCAATATGACACGAGGCGGGGTAATGGAAGAGCCGCAGTATGGAATGACAACAGTGGATCTCAACAATCTTGCGTATGCAGACGAACCATTCGTCCTAGCCAATGATATGGCACAGGTTTTCTATGTGAAGGACATGTCTACCAAGCCGAGAAAAAGAAAAGTTAAGGAAGCGAATGCATCGTACGATGAGCCAAAGCGGCACATAGTTATTTCTGGGAAGAGAAACATCGTGGGAGTGGATGACAAGACGGACATGTCAGGAGATTATGAAAAGTTTGATGAAATTGCTCCAGGAGGGAATCTCTCTAATAGTTAGGGTAGCTAGTTATGTCTTTCGGCATTTGAAATGCGAAGAAATTTTATGTGTAAGCAAATTCTTTCATGCATTTACTGATTTTTTCAGCTAAATGACCCTAAAATTGAAAAGCATTTCAAATGAACTCAGAAAAGGTTGAAAGTTGGCATGGTATCATAATTTCACCCACATAGCATGTGCAAAAAAGTAGAGAGGGTTACCGCAAAAACTGGATGCACTTCGTGTACAAAATGGACAATCTCTTTCGAAGTATCAGGGTTTCGGACGAAAACTCATCCGTTACAAAGGCATTTCATTTTTAAATAACCTAAGCATTACCAAATTGAATATAATGATAAAACACACTAATATTAAACATAAGAAAAAAGAATCACTAAAAATCTATTTTCAAAGTTAAGTTATTCACAAACTAGTGATTCACACAAATTTCAAATAATTCAAAATTTAAACTATTAAAATTTGTAAACTACCGGTACTAACAGAAAGTTTGTAATTTTTTGTACCTAAAGCAAATATATTCACAAACAAACTCTAAATACAGCAAAAAAACAACTCTAAAATAAATAAAACAAAAATAAGTAAAAAAAAATAAGAAAAAAAGCCCACCTACTGGGCCACAGCGGCCTGCATACAACTAGAAACCCAAATTCTAGTTGGGCCAGGATGCAGGCCCGCTAGCCCAGTAGGCCCAACAGGGCATCGCAGAAGAGGTAGGCCCAGAAGGCCTGCTTAAGGGAGGAGCTCGAGACAGCAGCGACGGCGGGGCTTATAAGCAGGTGCGAGTGCCCCTCGGCTAGCGAGGTGGGACTAAACTTTTGCGCCCCTCGCCTGGCAGCGCACACCCTTTAGTACCGGGTCGTGGCTCCAACCGGTACTAAAGGGGGGGGGTCTTTAGTACCGGTTGGAGCCACCACCCGGTACTAAAGGGGTGCCGTTCCCGCCGCTTGGCCTGGCCAAAACAGACCTTTAGTACCGGTTGGTGGCTCCAACCGGTACTAAAGGTTGTTCTATATAAGAAAACACTTCAAAAAAATTGTCAGTTTCTCATCTCTCCCTGCTTCTTTCTCCTCTGCCCCGTCGCCGCCGCCCCTCGTCGCCGCCCCCGTCGCCGTCTGTCGCCGTCCCCGTCGCCGCCCCGCGCCCCGTCCTCCCGTCGTCCCCGCCCGTCCCGTCCTCCCGTCCGTCGTCCCCGCCCGGCATGTCCCCGTCCCCGTCGTCGCCGCCCTATCTCCGTCCCCATCCCCGTCGTCGCCCACCGCCGTCGCGCCTCGCCGGTGAGCTCCTGTGCCCCGGCCGCCAACCACCCACACACACACACATTGTTATAGAATTGTTAGCAATCTTTCTGTTTTTTAGTTATAGAATTATTAGAAATGTTAGTTTTAGTTATAGAAATGTTAGTTATATATAAATATTAGAAATGTTAGTTATATAGAAATGTTTTTTAGTTATAGAAATATTAGAAATGTTAGTTTTAGTTATAGAAATATTAGAAATGTTAGTTTTAGTTATAAAATTTAGAATTTGCATATATGAAATCACAATCCATCATTTAAAAAATGTTGCTTTACTTTTGCGGCATATAGTATTTGCTGTCGACGATGCCCGGCCCGCATCCTCGCCGTCGACCCGTTCGCGATGACGTCCTGCTTCAGAGGACCCATGTTCGGGACTGGGCTCCGCCGGGCTGGCACTGGGAGGTTCTACCTTCAGGGGCGCGACGCTTGGTGAGGAACTCGGCCCCGGGTCCCGTCGTCGACCCTCATCTCCTTTGGTGGCGTTCGCGTGGGCCACTTTTGGTGCGGAGGGAGCCGGCCCCGCCGGAGGTGGTACGTCGTCGTGTCAGGGAGGAGGACGAGCACGTCCATCGCTACATGGCTGCTATGGACGTCAGGTTCTCCAATACCTGGCAGGTTCTTTTGGGAGATCACCCGAGCTATGATCCAGTGATGGTTCCTTCTCTTTGGGTGTCCACCGCCCGCACCTCAGGAACCGTGAGTGGCCTAGATTACTCTGTAGTATTCGATCTTTATTAGCTTGCTAGCTAGCTAGCTAGTGATGTATTCGATATTATATCTATTATTCGAGACGATGTATTCGAGATTATATCTATTATTCGAGACGATGTATTCGAGATTATATCTATTATTCGAGACGACGTATTCGAGATTATATTCGATGATGCTTATTATGTACTATGATTGATTCAGTTTTTCCTTATTAATTGATTGCATCCATGCATTGTAATTTGAAAAGATTTCTTTTGGATTAGTTAAACAAAACCTATGGCAGACAATACCTGCAGAGAGGGAGAAGAGGCCCTGTTCAATATCATACGCAATCCTCCCGGGCCAGATGATGATCAGAATGAAGAAGATTATGACGGCTCCAAATATCTAAACAACACCGGGGAGGGTGATATGATATTTGATCGCGACGACCGAATTGATGAAGTCATGAACTATGAACATGACGAAGAAAATGTTGATCTTGAAACAACAAAGACCGGCGAGGTATATATATTTATATAAGCAGGCATCTGGTGATCATCACATGTTTTAAATGACTTGAAGATATATTAACGAATCGATCTTTCTTCTTTCAGCCATCCGGATCGAGCAAATCTTCAGGCAACAGGAAACGTGGCCTGAACAAAAAGTTTAAGGAGGGCGTAAAGTACAATATTGAGGCCATCAGACCTAATGGCGAACCATTAGCGCCTAAGAAGATTGCAGACAAGTTCATTCGTCAGTGCGGAGTTCTTGTGAAGGACCAATTCCCGATCTCCCTTCAAGAATGGAGAGAGCCAGCAAAGCCACGTCCAGGAGTTACTTTTGTCGATGACAAACAAAAACTTCTGCTTTGGGAAACGCTCATGGAACATTTCACCCTACCAGATCATTTCACAGATGCAGATGTGGAGAAAGTCAAGGATGCTGCTCTTAGGAACATGGCGGTTGCATTCAAGAACCACAAGATTCGTGAATGGGCCAAGTACGTCAACGGAGGAAGGAAGACTCCAGTATTCGAGGGAACACTAGAGAAGCAAAGTGCTCATTGGGACGATTTCGTGAAATTCAAGGATTCGGAATTATCTAAGGAACGGTCGAGAATAAACAAGGCCAATGCCGCAAAAAAGGATAAGATCCATAAGCTGGGGCCAGGTGGCTATGCGGTGGGAATGCCTAAGTGGGATAAGTCTGAGAAAGAGATGCTGGATGCAGGTGTCACTCCAGAAACATTGAGCTGGCCCCCCAGGTGCAGGACTTGGTTCTATGCGCACGGGGGGAGTTGGACCCGAAGACAGGCAAAGTTTCGAAGAAGGCATGTCTGGACGGAGCCGAAGATAAGCTACTTGTTGCAATAGAAGAGGCTCGATCGGGGTTGTTCGAGCCCAACAGAGAGAACGACGAGCTTACGCGTGCCCTGGGAAATCCTGAACACCCGGGAAGAACACGAGGCATGGGTGCTATTCCGTGGTATGAGGGGTTTTCGGAATGGAACGCCGACTACAGAACCCATGCGAGAAAGAAGATTGCGGAGGAGAAGAAGAGGAAGATGGAGGAGGAGCAGAGGAAGCTAGACTATGAACGCCTTCAAGGCCTAGAATCAGCGCACGCGGACTTGGCAGTCAAATTCCAGCGGCAGCAGGAGCAGATCGACTCACTTATCCAACAAAGGGGGTCTCAGCAGCTAGCGGATGATCCACCATTGGATAGCACCGTCCCATCCATGCCGAGAAGCAGCGTGGGTTCCGCCCTGGGCGACGCATTGCTGGATAGCTACCCAGTGGATGATATCATGGAGAACACTAACTGTGAGCTACACTTCAAAATGAAGAGCATATCCATGAAGGTGGCGGACGCCCTTGCTTTTACAAATCCCCCCGAGGCAACCTTCCATTGCAACCCGATTCCAGCGGGCTATGCTCGTGTCTTGGTTGATGAGGTGGTGGACCAATATTCGGGGCTAGAGCTTGACATTCCTGGAGGTGACGATGAGCACACACTAGGAGAGGCCAACCATCGTATCATCCTATGGAGAAAGGATTGCATCATCTTTCGAAGGCCACCGACACCGCGTCATCCGACTCCTCGTCCCAGTCCGCCACCGAGTCAGCAGACTCCCTCTCCTCCAAGTCCACCAACACGTCAGGCCACTCCTCCTCCAAGTCCGGCACAGCTTCAGGCCACTCCTCCTCCTCCAAGTCCGGCAAAGCGTCAGGCCACTCCTCCTCCAAGTTTGGCACAGCTTCAGGCCACTCCTCCTCCAAGTCCGGCACAGCTTCAGGCCACTCCTCCTCCTCCAACTCAGCCACGTCAGCCGTCTTCCCCGCCTCAGCAATCACGGAAGAGAGCCGCCTCAGCTATGGTGCGTAGCAGTACAAGTCGAGGTAGTACTAGAGGTATAGGCGGAGGCAAGCGATTTCAATATGGTCCAAGCCTCGCGCCTCTTCCGCGGAGGCCTTACGACAAGTCCGAGGAGGAAAACGTAGCCATATCGAAGGCCGAGGTGGAAGCCCATTTTGCACCGAAACCGCCACCGCCGCCAAGGGAGAAAGTGCCTGTGGAAAAGATTGACCACTTCATTCGTATGGCTAGAGCACCAGCTCCCAAGCCTGTTGACACAGACTATGAGCGCCACATCAAGAAGTTAAATCGAACACGTCTACAGAAAGAGGCGAGCTCGAGCTCGAGCAAATCAGCTGGCAAAAGGAGCGGTTAAACCATTCCCTAGCTGGGAGAACAGGTGGCGCAATCAATCCCCCCCCCACTTGTTGTGCCAACAACACATGAGAGTAGGCGCGCCCAATATTATTGTGGGCAAACCGTTAACGTTCCCGGGGTAGGCGATGTGGTAATAACCGAGGAGCATATTGCGCGGGTTGAATCGATCGGGATCACTATTGGACAACTCCTTGATATCGAGCCCATGTCTCCGACTAGAGAGGAGGAAATAAAATGGAAATATGCCCGGGGCCAACCTTTGGTCGAGCCAGAGGAGGTCAATAAGCTCCCAACGAGAATGTATGAATTGCATCAATGGTACATGGACATTACCAAGATTTCCAATCGAGAGTCCCTCATGGTGAATGTCAACAAGGATCATTACTACCATGAGAAAGCTGTGACCGTTGAGTATTCAGAACTATTTCAGCTATACAATCAGGACGCACTCGGCAAATCTATCGTCAGTTGCTATTGTCTATATGTGATTTCTTTCTGTAATTTAAGTCTCAAGCTAGCTGTAGTGATCATTTTGATCAATCATTACCTGTAATTATCCTCACTATATTCTATGGTATTATGCAGGATGAAGATTTATGAAATGAAAAAAGGTGGACGCTATGGTATTGGGTTCGTTGACCCAAATACCATTAATGAATACACATGGAAAATAGATCCATATCACGAAAAAAGTGTAGAGGAAAGCATGCTAGAGTTCTTCAAGGACCTCAAATACAATGAAGATATACTACTTCCTTACAACTTCCAGTGAGTCACATTGTCTTGTACTACAAATTCTATTTTCCCTACTAGCTAGCTACATGTTTTTGCTTACATATGCCCGCTTAATTAAGACATGCAAACGTGTGTGCATGCAGATTTCACTAGATCTTGTTAATCATTAAAGTTGATGAAGGAACAGTTGAAGTACTAGACTCACTACTTAAGAAAGCAAGTGACTACACCATCGTGAAGGGGATAGTCAACAGGTAATTTCAATCATTATTAACTATATCTCGGCATATTTAATTAGTTCATCATTTCCTGATAACAACTATTTAATAACCCATTTATTCATTTTCTTTGTCGGCGGGCAGGGCTTGGGCAAAGTTCATCAGGGCCACTCCAGGCCCATGGAAACAAAATCTGAAATGGTATCGACCCAAGGTAAGTAATTAAGTAGTACTAGCTAGCTGCCATCTCTTTAATTATCATGCTTGATTAATTATTATCTGATCAAATTCCATGCTCGTAAAGGCCCTGAAGCAGGCGCCGGGGAATGATCTATGTGCATACTACGTTTGCGAGAACATTCGCATGATGGCGTCCGAAAGGAGCAAATCTCAAAGACAGGAGTGGGTACGATATCGATTGTCAGAACACTATTCACAATTTTTACACCATTATCGATATCTAGTCACACAACTAATACACATGCATATTGATCTCCTTCTTAACAGTTCAAAGAGGTGCGGGACAAACTCCTAGCACAGGACCGCATAGAAGCAATTCAAGAGGAAATAGCGGGATTTTTGCTCGACCAGGTCATAGATCCCAAAGGAGAATACTATTACCCGCTACCGCCCCCATGAACCACTTCCAATTGTTATTGTGCTCCGAAGGCACCAATTAGCTAGGCTAATGCCACTGGCTCCGAAGGCACCAATTAGGAGAAATTGTATATATATATATATATACACATGTGTGTATATATGTGTGAATTAATTAATGGTGGTTGTGAGACATTCGATGATATATATATACATATATGTATATATATTATGATCGGTTCTACTAGAAATTCTATTTATATATATGCATAACGTGTACAATATGTAGTATCGTAAAATACTAGCAAATGAAAAATAATTAAATGGAAAACACAAAATTAAATGAAAAAGAAATCATAAACCCAAACCCCCCCCCCAACCTTTTAATACCGGTTGGTGACACCAACCGGTACTAAAGGGCTCCCTGCCCCCGAAGCTGGCTCATGCTACGTGGTTGCCCTTTAGCACCAGTTCATGCTGAACCGGTACTAAAGGGGGGGCTTTAGTGCCTACACTTTAGCACCGGTTACCAAACCGGCACTAAAGGGCCTTACGAACCGGTGCTATTGCCTGGTTCTGCACTAGTGGAGGTATGTCACAGATATTATTTATTTTATCCGGTTAATACAAATCTTGGTTATTCAGCCAAGTTATGTATATTTTTGGGTATCATGACCCGTCCAGTGGTAAACCACTAGGACGCTTTCAAGTTCTTGTATGCAGGAACGCAAATCATCATGGACTATGCATAAATAGATCCCAAAAGTGAAACAAGTTTTCAAAATATCAAGCAACACAAGCATGCTCGATGGCATGACAGATAAAGGTGTTTCTGCTATCTTATTACAAGGAGCTTCAAAACGGCCCAAATTGAATAATTGTTTTCAAGCAGTAGCAGACTGTAGCTTGTAAACCAGTCGCCGGTCTAAGATGCTTCATCGGGACGGCTTGACGGTTGAGGGTCATCTTGTGCAGTCACATCTTCTTCATCCCTCCCCAAACGCTGGAAATTAACCGTTGACCAATCGATTTCGGTTAAAGCTTGAAACACGGCCTCTTCATGGATAAGGCTAGAGGGATCAATGTCAGGAGCGTAAGTATGCTTACGGATTGGAGGCACAAGTTCTTCAACATCATGGATCACGGCAGGCTGTCTTTTTCCTTCAGCATCATAAACCGGCTGGAAATGAGATAAGTATGTGTCCTCCGCCAGTTTGCTAGCTATTAGCCGCATCTCCTTTGTCAGCTTTCGGAGATCATCATTGTTGAAGTCTGAACCGTCCTCCTTCACACCTGGATATCCTTTAATGATATATGATGCTTCAAGATCGGGAATCCATGCTTTGGCCCGGATTAGTGTGGTCAGCGCTCCTACTCTTGCGGCTACTTTCTTCAGTTCTGTTATCCGGGCAGGCAGCATGGCCAGCTTCTCAAGAGTTTCCTTTATCAATGACGGCGCCGGCTTGTTATATGCTGCAATGCAAATTGCACGCTGGGATCCAGAATATAGCTATTCTATTAAGGTGTACATCGCTTTAAGCTTCATCCGCATGTCAGATCCCAGATGCGCAATGCGGGTGCCTGTCACGGTTTAGTATCAGTAAATCGGTCAATGATAAGATCTTATGAACTAGATAAACGGCATGCGGAGGTACTTACCAAACACAGTGGACGTCATGGCATCAATCTGCCGCTTTAAGTCGGTCAGTTCGTCTACCACTGGCTTCAGGGCTGCTTCTGCGTCCTTAGCTTTCCTGGTTAAACCGGCCTTTTCTGTTTCCCAGTCAGCATGCTCCTTGTTGAAAGTCTCTTTCAACTTCTCCATAGCTTCCAGGGCATTAGTCAGCTCCTCTTTGGCTTTGGAAGCCTCTGCTTGTTGAGACTTTACGTTCTCTTGAAGATCAGCGGTTTGAGCATCCCTCTTACTCAGCTCGGCCTACAATGGCGAAGATATATCAACAACGGGATATGTATTTTCTAAGTACCAAGCGTATAATAAGTTATGCACTTTGTACTTAGGGGCTAATGCCTATTTGCTCTATTACCAACAAATCTTTCACAAGTCTCAAGTACAATGCAAGCATTATCCTTAACACTTGGGGGCTAATGTACATCTGTTCAAAACTGACGCATTGATTCAAGACTCAGTTTACCTCACAAAGCTAAACCGGCCCTTGGGGGCTACACCGATGAAAACTACATGAATACAATGATAAAGTGTCGGTTTTGTTTTTACTGAAGACTTAACATATTGAGGATCAGCATGCAAGGATTAAGATATTACGAAGTCCCGGTTTATGATTAACATCGTAAACCGGCCCTTGGGGGCTACTTGTGCCGATGTCTATACTTTGGAATCCAGAAAGGAAAATACCTCATAGTGTTCCTTCATCAGGTTTACCAAACCGGCTTCATAATCACGGTTTGAGTGTAGACGGTTTAAAAACTAGAGTGGAGTTCTTCAGTGCTGAGATGGGCGTAGCTTGACAAATCAGTGCTCCATTTACCCTTCTCCATCGCAGCACGCTCTTCATTGGCACTATGTTTGGCCAAGACTACAGGATGGCCAGGAGAGCTGTGGCCCATACCGGTAATGATAACATCATCTCCTTGGCCTCCAGTAGTTTTATGGGTGATGGTGGAGTGTTAGTGGCTCTCACTGGACTGGAAGACCTATCGTCAGCCCGGATTGGATCTGCCGGTTCACTGTCAGGTACAGCAGTGCCAGCTCTAGTTGATTATCAATATTCAGCTCTTGAGGGGGTGGTTCATCAAATGTGACATTTGGATTTGGACTCGTGATACGTATCCGTCGTATCTACTTTTCCAAACACTTTTGCCCTTGTCCTAACTTGTATGATTTAAATGGAAATAACCCGGACTGACGCTGTTTTCAGCAGAATTACCATGATGTTGTTTTATGTGCAGAAAACAAATATTCTCGGAATGACCTGAAACTCCACGGGAGGTCTTAGAAAAAATAATAAAAATCCTCGCCAAATATGAAGACCAGGGGGCCCACACCCTTTCCACGAGGGTGGGGGGCGCCCCCCCCCCTAGGGCGCGCCCCCCTACCTCGTGGGCCCCCTGGAAACCCTCCGACGCCAATTCCAACTCTATATATTCGCTTCCGGAGAGGAAAAAATCAGAGAGAAGAAATCATCGCGTTTTACGATACGGAGCCGCCGCCAAGCCCTAAAACCTCTCGGGAGGGCTGATCTGGAGTCTGTTCGGGGCTCCGGAGAGGGGGATTCGTCGCCGTCGTCATCATCAACCATCCTCCATCACCAATTTCATGATGCTCACCGCCGTGCGTGAGTAATTCCATCGTAGGCTTGTTGGACGGTGATGGGTTGGATGAGATTTATCATGTAATCGAGTTAGTTTTGTTAGGGTTTGATCCCTAGTATCCACTATGTTCTGTGATTGATGTTGCTATGACTTTGCTATGCTTAATGCTTGTCACTAGGGCCCGAGTGCCATGATTTCATATCTGAACCTATTATGTTTTCATGAATATATGTGAGTTCTAGATCCTATCTTGCAAGTCTATAGTCACCTACTATGTGTTATGATTCGGCAACCCCGAAGTGACAATAATCGGGACCACTCCAGGTGATGACCATAGTTTGAGGAGTTCATGTATTCACTATGTGCTAATGCTTTGTTCCGGTTCTCTATTAAAAGGAGGCCTTAATATCCCTTAGTTTCCAATAGGACCCCACTGCCACGGGAGGGTAGGACAAAAGATGTCATGCAAGTTCTTTTCCATAAGCACGTATGACTATATACGGAATGCATGCCTACATTACATTGATGAATTGGAGCTAGTTCTGTGTCACCCTATGTTATGACTGTTACATGATGAACTGCATCCGGCATAATTATCCATCACTGATCCGGTGCCTACGAGTTTTCCATATACTAGTTTACGCTTATTTACTTTTCCGCTACTACTGTTACAATCACTACAAAATACGAAAAAACATTACTTTTGCTGTCTTTACTTTTGTTGCCACTACCACCACTATCATATTACTTTGCTACTAAACACTTTGCTGCAAATACTAAGTTTCCAGGTGTGGTTGACTTGACAACTCAGTTGCTAATACTTGAGAATATTCTTTGGCTCCCCTTGTGTCGAATCAATAAATTTGGGTTAAATACTCTACCCTCGAAAACTGTTGCGATCCCCTATACTTGTGGGTTATCAAGACCTTTTTTTTGGCGCCGTTGCCGGGGAGCATAGCTCTATTCTTTGAGTCACTTGGATTTATATCTGCTGGACACTATGAAGAACTTGAAAGACGCTAAGACAACAATTTATCCCTCAACCACGAGGGGAGGTAAGGAACTGCCATCTAGCTCTGCACTTGATTCACCTTCTGTTATGAGTAAGCTAGCGGCACCTAAACCTGCTTCTGCTATTCGTTTTGATATGTCGCATGTTATTGATGATGCCACTTCTATTATGTATGATACTTATGATGAAACTGCTTCTATGCCTGATACTACTGTGCCCCTTAGTGAATTTCTTGAAGAACAAATTGCTAGGGCTAGAGAAAGAGAAATTGATGAAACTGAATATGATGATGATAGTGATGATGAAAATATGCCTGTTATTCCTGAAGGTTATCTTTTTGATAAAGATTCTTCTTTAGCTATTTTAGCCTGCAAAGATAGATATGAGCTTAAAAGGTTATTGATTAAATGGAACAAAGAATCACTTAGAGATAAAATGACACCTGATCCTGCTTTTGCAACTTCACCTATATGTGTTCCTGATAAGGATTATGAATTATCTGTTGATCCAGATATAATTACTTTGGTTGAATCTGATCCTTTTTATGGCTATGAATCTGAAACTTTTGTGGCACATCTTACTAAGTTAAATGATATAGTTGCCCTGTTCACTAATGATGAAAGATCGCGTTACTTCTATATACTCAAAATATTTTCGTTCTCATTAAAGGGTGATGCTAAGATATGGTTTAATTCTCTTGATCCTGGTTGTGTGCATAGTCCCCAGGATATGATTTATTACTTCTCTGCTAAATATTTCCCTGCTCATAAGAAACAAGCTGCTTTGAGGGAAATATACAATTTCGTGCAAATTAAAGAAGAGAGTCTCCCACAAGCTTGGGGGAGGCTTCTCAAGTTACTTAATGCTTTGCCTGATCATCCTCTTAAGAAACCTGAAATACTTGATATCTTTTATAATGGACTAACCGATGCTTCCAGAGATTACCTGGATAGTTGTGCTGGTTCTCTTTTCACGGAAAGAACACCGGATGAAGCTGAAATTCTATTGAATAATATGTTGACAAATGAAAATAATTGGGCACCTCCTGAGCCACCTCCTGAGCCAGCTCCCGCTCCAATTACTGAGCCTATTCCTAAACCAACTCCGAAGAAGAGAGGTGTTCTATTTCTCAGTCCCGAAGATATGCAAGAGGCAAAGAAATCTATGAAAGAAAAAGGTATTAAAGCCGAAGATGTTAAGAATTTACCTCCTATTGAAGAAATACATGGTCTTAATCTACCACCTATCGAAGAAACATATGAACTTGATCACTTATTTACTGAAGAACCTCCTGATCCCGATATCCCGACACGGGTAGTAAAGGTAAATTCTCTCTATAGATTTGATGAAGGTGATATCCCTCACTATAAGTCTGCTAGGCAATGCTTTGATCAGTTTGATAATTCTATTGTCAAACAAGAAAATCTCAATGCTTATTTTGGTAGACAATTGAAATATGATTCCGATATAATTAAATACTTGGGTGATTATATGGCTAATATTAGAGGTGAACTTAAACTTGTTAGCAAACATGCTTCTATGGTTAGCACTCAAGTAGAACAAGTACTTAAAGCTCAAAAATAATTGCTCCATGAAATGAATAATAAGATAAATGATTATGCTGTTAGAGTGGCTACTAGAACTGGTAGAATGACTCAGGAACCTTTGTATCCTGAAGGCCACCCTAAGAGAATCGAGCAAGATTCTCAGAGAAATAATATTGATGTTCCTAGTTCTTCTAAGAAGAAGAAAAAGAAAAATGATAGAACTGTGCAAACTTCTAGTGAACGTATTGTTGAACCACCTGATAATCCAAATGATATCTCTATGTATGATGTTGAAACACAATCTGGTAATGAACATGAACCTAGTGAAAATGTTAATGATGATGCTCAACCTAGTAATGATAATGATGTAGAAATTGAACCTGCTGTTGATCTTGATAACCCACAATCAAAGAATCAACGTTATGATAAAAGAGACTTTGTTGCTAGGAAACATGGTAAAGAAAGGGAACCCTGGGTTCAGAAACCCATGCATTTTCCTCCGAAACCATCCAAGAAGAAGGATGATGAGGATTTTGAGCGCTTTGCTGAAATGATTAGACCTATCTTTTTACGTATGCGATTAACTGATGTGCTCAAAACAAATCCTTATGCTAAATATATGAAGGATATCATTACTAATAAAAGAAAGATACCGGAAGCTGAAATTTCCACCATGCTTGCTAATTATACTTTTAAGGGTGGAATACCAAAGAAACTCGGAGATCCCGGAGTACCTACTATACCTTGCTCCATTAAAAGAAATTATATTAAAACTGCTTTATGTGATCTTGGAGCCGGTGTTAGTGTTATGCCTCTCTCTTTATATCGTAGACTTGACTTGAATAAGTTGACACCTACTGAAATATCTTTGCAAATGGCTGATAAATCAACTGTTATACCTATCGGTATTTGTGAGGATGTGCCTGTTGTGGTTGCAAACGTTACTATTTTAACAGACTTTGTTATTCTTGATATTCCCGAGGATGATAGTATGTCTATTATTCTTGGAAGACCTTTTCTTAATACTGCAGGGGCTGTTATTGATTGCAACAAAGGCAATGTCACTTTTCATGTTAATGGTAATGAGCATATGGTACACTTTCTAAGGAAACAACCTCAAGTTCATAGTATCAACTCCATTGGAAAAATTCCATCGATTATAATTGGAGGTTTTGAATTTCCTCTTCCTACGGTCAAAAAAGAAATATGATATACTTATTATAGGGGATGTTCATATCCCCGTTGAGGTAACTTAGTGTTATTCGAAATTTCTCCGGTTTCATGATTATCGGAATGAGTTTGTTAACAAGACCCGATCAACCTTGTTAGTGGATTCTTTTTGATAAGCATGAGATGGATGAAACTAGAAGCACAAACTTCTGTACCCTCTTTATATTTTCTGTAATTTAGTAGAAATAAAGTAAAAATAGTATTTCTCTATCTATTTCCTGTCTTATCTGTGCAATATAAAAATATCCCGAAAATAGAAGTCCTCAGAATGCCATCCCAATTTAATATGATTTTTTCGGGAATATTTGAGGATTTACTATGCAAAAATTACCACGGGAGGAGCTGCCACCTGGCCACGAGGGTGGTGGGCGCGCCCCCCTGCCTCGTGGGCCCACGGTGGCCCTCCTCCACTTATCCCAGCACCGATCTTCTTCTCTGTCTCACACAAACCCGAAAAACCAACTCAAGCACGAGTTCCAGCCACTTTTGCTGTGATTTTCAATCTCCTTGCTCAAAGCACCTCTCGCAAAACTGCTTGGGGAGATTGTTCCTTGGTATGTGACTCCTCCATTGGTCCAATTAGTTTTTGTTCTAGTGCTTTATTCTTTGCAAATTTGTGCTGCATAGGTGACCATGTTCTTGAGCTTGCATGTCAAATTTATATGGTTCCAAGTAGTTCTAATGCTTGATATAGGCTCTAGGCACTTGTAGGAGTAGTTGCTATCAGTTTTATTGAAGTTGGTTCACTTTTGTTTGAAGTTACTAAAAATTTCAGAATTTTTCAGAAAATGATG
This sequence comes from Triticum urartu, assembly GCF_003073215.2. Classification (NCBI taxonomy): domain Eukaryota; kingdom Viridiplantae; phylum Streptophyta; class Magnoliopsida; order Poales; family Poaceae; genus Triticum; species Triticum urartu. The sequence continues at coordinate 282,520,395 of NC_053022.1, forward strand.
AGGAGATTATTGAGGGGCTCATCGAGCCAAAGCTCGAAGGAAAAGGCACCGAAGCCTAAGTATAATTTGCCGCGCACCGCAGAGATTCGGGCGTGTGAATGGCCTTCTGATGATTTCTTGAGAGCAGCTGGTATCAATGAAGATTTTCATGAATTGGCTCACAATGCAGGCCTCACCGCTTTCCTCCATGACCAATGCGATCGGTATCTCTTACTCACAAATACCTTTGTGCAAAACTTTTATTTTCATCCTAGGAACTCACCACCTACGATGGAATTTCATTTATATGATGAGCATAAGGAGATGTCACTTTTTGATTTCTGTCGTATTTGTTTAGTCCCTTTTGAGGGCAAGACAGAAGAACCACACCATGATGATGTGGAGGGATTTATTAATAATATCACTGTAGGAGAAACCAGGAAGGTTTCCGATGCACGAATCACTAGCATACATTTTCCTGTTTTACGTTACTTTGCATTATTTGCTAGTCATTGTTTAATTGGACGCGGAAACTGTGGAAACCTTAGTATCCCTGATATAATTATTCTGCTCCAAGGTTTATACAGTGATAACACTTTTAGTATGGGCGGTATTATTGCCAGACGGTTAAATATGAACCGTACTAAGGGCCCCATCTTTGGAGGCATTTATGCTACACGCCTAGGCGCACATTTTAACATACCTATTAGGCATGCTGAGAAGGAAGAAAAGGTGCTGCCCCGTGTTTATCTAGATCATAAAAGTATGGTAGCACATTATTTTATTGTTAAGAATAGGGCAGGGGAGCTTAGATATCAATTGTTCTTTAATAAACATCATCCCGAGACTATTACCTTGCCTGCTCCTTCTTTGTTTGATTTGACTGCAGGCACGTACCTTGTTCCGTTGACGGCTATTCACGCCTACCGGAACCCTGCACCCACTGAGGAGCCAGAACAGGAACTACAAAATGAGCCCCCACGATAATCTGTTTATTCTTGGGATCCGGAGATGACTGTCAGCCAGTGGCAGTCAGAGTCTTCTTCTTCATCACAATATGATCCCAACTATCCTTCTTCATCACAGTACGACCCCAACAACTATTATTATGGATATCCACCAGGCCAGCCGTGGCCATAGACCAACTTAGGCCAAAAGCCTAAGCTTGGGGGAGTACGTATTTCTCACCAACATTACATTTATGTTCACACACACTCATTGCTAGATGTCGGTGCTTATACTCTTTCATTGTAATATCCATGCTAGTTCATTTTGTTTTTCCTGCTTTCTTCTTGTGTGTTTGTTAAACCTTAAGAAAACAAAAAAAATAGTAGTAATTTACTTTCCTGCTGTAGTAGTAATTAAAAAGAAAACCCAAAAAAATATTTCCCATTCTTCTTTTGCTTGTTGGGAGCTTTCCCGTGTAAATAGTTTTATTTTCTTTTCTTTTCTTTGGGGGTCAGTAGGAGAAGACCATAATTAAATTGTTGTAGTGGCTCTTATATGCTTTAATGTTGATCTAACCCAGAGCCCATATTGCCTTGTCTTCTCCTGTTTCTTGAATGCTTGCAGATTCCAGCTTAGTCCAATGCACGTGCACTCTTATTATTATTCAGACTGTTCGGTCGTGCAAGTGAAAGGCAATTATGATGATATATGATGGACTGACTGAGATGAGAAAAGCTGGTATGAACTCGACCTCTTTTGTTTTTGTAAATATGATGAGCCCGTCGTTCTTGATTCAGCTTATTATGAATAAACATGTTTGCAATGACAATTAGAGATCATAGTTGCTTGTGCCATGCTTGATTAGCTATGAGTTATAATGGTTTACCTTGTGTGCCAACATGCTATTGAGATGATTATGATGTGGTATGATGGGGTGGTATCCTCCTTTGAATGATTTAAGTGACTTGACTTGGCACATGTTTACGCATGTTGTTGAAACAAAATCAACATAGCCTTCATGATATTTATGTTCATGGTGGATTATATCCTACTCATGCTTGCATCCAATGTTTATTAATTTTAATGCATGTACATGGCTGTTGTCGCTCTCTAGTTGGTCGCTTCCCAGTCTTTTGCTAGCCTTCACCTATACTAAGCAGGAATACTGCTTGTGCATCCAATCCCTTAAACCCCAAAGTTATTCCAGATGAGTCCACTATACCTTCCTATATGCGGTATCTACCTGCCATTCCAAGTAAATTTGTATGTGCCAAACTCTAAACCTTCAAATAAATATTCTGTTTTGTATGCTCGAATGGCTCATGTATCAACCAAGGCTATCCTTATCTTCCGTGTTAGGCGGGTTATTCTCAAGAGGAGTGGACTCCGCTCCTCACTCACGAGAAAATGGCTGGTCACCGGGATGCCCAGTCCCATGCTTTATGCAAACTAAATCAAAATTAATTGCAAACAAAACTCCCCCTGGGACCTGATGTATGTTGGAGACACTCGTTGTTTCGAGCAAGTCATGGATTGATGCTTGTTGGTGGAGGGGGAGTATAAACTTTACCATTCTGTTTGGGAACCGCCTATAATTTGTTTAGCATGGAAGATATCGCCATCTCTTAGTTATTACGTTGACAATGAAAGTATACCGCTCAAAATGCAATTTATCTCTATTTCAAAACCGAGCTCTGGCACCTCTACAAATCCCTGCTTCCCTCTGCGAAGAGCCTATCCATTTACTTTTATGTTGAGTCATCACCCTCTTATTAAAGAGCACTAGCTGGAGAGCACAGCTGCCATTTGCATTCATCACTATTAATCTATGTTGGGTATGACTATGATTGGATCTCTTTTACCATGAATTACAATGTCTAGTCAGTCCTTGATCTTTAAAGGTGCTCTGCATTTATGTTTTGCGGTCTCAGAAAGGGCTAGCAAGATACCATCTTGTTATATCATATTATGATTGTTTTGAGAAAGTGTTGTCATCCGAGATTTATTATTATGACTTGCTAGTTGATTATGCTATTGATACGAGTAATTGTGAGACCTGAGAATTATTGCAAATGTGGTTAGTTATGATCTATGCTAAAAACTTGAATGCTGGCTTGACATAGTTACAACAACAAGAGCAAATAGAGTTTGTAAAAGTTCTTCTTCCTTTCTTTCAGTTTGTCAACTGAATTGCTTGAGGACAAGCAAGGGTTTAAGCTTGGGGGAGTTGATACGTCTCCATCGTATCTACTTTTCCAAACACTTTTGCCCTTGTTTTGGACTCTAACTTGTATGATTTAAATGGAACTAACCCGGACTGACGCTGTTTTCAGCAGAATTACCATGATGTTGTTTTATGTGCAGAAAACAAATATTCTTAGAATGACCTGAAACTCCACGGGAGGTCTTAGAAAAAATAATAAAAAATCCTCGCCAAATATGAAGACCAGGGGGGGCACACCCTTTCCACAAGGGTGGGGGGCTCCCCCCTAGGGCGCGCCCCCCTACCTCGTGGGCCCCCTGGAAACCCTCCGACACCAATTCCAACTCTATATATTTGCTTCCGGAGAGGAAAAAATCACAGAGAAGAAATCATCGCGTTTTACGATACGAAGCCGCCGCCAAGCCCTAAAACCTCTCGGGAGGGCTGATCTGGAGTCCGTTCGGGGCTCCGGAGAGGGGGATTCGTCGCCGTCGTCATCATCAACCATCCTCCATCACCAATTTCATGATGCTCACCGCCGTGCGTGAGTAATTCCATCGTAGGCTTGCTGGACGGTGATGGGTTGGATGATATTTATCATGTAATTGAGTTAGTTTTGTTAGGGTTTGATCCCTAGTATCCACTATGTTCTGAGATTGATGTTGCTATGACTTTGCTATGCTTAATGCTTGTCACTAGGGCCCGAGTGCCATGATTTCAGATCTGAACCTATTATGTTTTCATGAATATATGTGAGTTCTAGATCCTATCTTGCAAGTGTATAGTCACCTACTATGTGTTATGATCCGGCAACCCCGAAGTGACAATAATCGGGACCTCTCCCGGTGATGACCATAGTTTGAGGAGTTCATGTATTCACTATGTGCTAATGCTTTGTTCCGGTTCTCTATTAAAAGGAGGCCTTAATATCCCTTAGTTTCCAATAGGACCCCGCTGCCACGGGAGGGTAGGACAAAATATGTCATGCAAGTTCTTTTCCATAAGCACGTATGACTATATACGTAACACATGCCTACATTACATTGATGAATTGGAGCTAGTTCTGTGTAACCCTATGTTATGACTGTTACATGATGAACCGCATCCGGCATAATTATCCATCACTGATCCAGTGCCTATGATTTTTCCATATACTGGTTTACGCTTATTTACTATTCCGCTGCTATTGTTACAATCACTACAAAATACCAAAAAACATTACTTTTGTTGTCTTTACTTTTGTTGCCGCTACCACCACTATCATATTACTTTGCTACTAAACACTTTGCTGCAGATACTAAGTTTCCAGGTGTGGTTGAATTGACAACTCAGCTGCTAATACTTGAGAATATTCTTTGGCTCCCCTTGTGTCGAATCAATAAATTTGGGTTGAATACTCTACCCTCGAAAACTATGGCGATCCCCTATACTTGTGGGTTATCAACTCGCCGGTTCAGCCGCCTGTTCCGGTTCAACCGTTTGCTCTGGTTCATGAACCACCTGGTCTTCGGGCGGATTGTTCACTCAAGACTTTTTGCTGGGTCTAGCTTTGGCCCTAAAATAGCAACAGAAGTGAAAGTTAAAGCACACTACAAAGTATGAACAACATCAAAAGAAGGAGTTCAAGTACTTACCCAGCTATGGTTTTGAGAGGAGGAAGTTGGGTCGCTGTTGACTCGCCAGAGGACGAGGGAGGTGTCACCTGATAATTTGAATCGGACAGATTAAGAGGTTGTCGGAAATAACCTGCCTTGGGATAAGAATTGTCAGAAGTGGGGGAGACCTCGGATCGGCGCTTCCGAACCGGGGTGTCAGGTAAACCGGCTGAAGTGACCTGTTGGCCGCTGTGCCGGGTTGTCCGGCGAGCCTCGTGCTGCTGTGTCCTCAACATAAATGTTGGATCCAAGTAAGCAAGAGGATGAGAAAAGCTTACTTTCCGGACCGCTTGACGGGTTTTTTGTGTTGGCATAGAGTCTGAACCGGAGGAAAGGGTAATTACCTCTACATCGTCAGCCTGGCTGCCCTCCACGTCCTCCTGATAAGTATCATTGTTAATGAGATGCATGAAAATGGAGCCAAGTGAATCAAGTTCTACCTCAACTTCCGGTTCATCTGCGTCGTCATCAAGTTCCATACTGATGCGTTCAGCCGCTTTCCGCTTGAGGTTCTCTTGACAGCTTTTGTTTTGGGATGGGATGGCTTTGCCGCTTTCTCTGCAGGTTTCTTCTTCCAGAATGGATCATCACCCTGTTTACAAACAAGTAGAAGGATATTCACAGGTTGAACAGTTTAAAAAGATGTCTAAGATAAAAAGGAAGGACAGTACTTACAGCAGGCGGTTTGTTTTTTTGTGTAAAAGGGGTTTAAACCGGTTTGGCAGCAGACAGCTTCTGATTCATTCAAAATCTTCTTGACACCCTCAGTAACTTCTTCATCAGTTAATTGAATGTTGATGTGGCGTCGGGAGTCTTCTACTTCACCAGTGTACTCACACATTAAACCGGAGCGGCAGCTTAATGGCAAGATGCTCCAGGATATCCAGCAACGCACAAAGTCGACGCCTGATAAACCGTTAGCCATAAAAGCTCGGAGCTTGGCGAGTTGAGGGGCATATGAGGCCCGTTCCGTAGCACTTAAACGTTGCGGCAGTGGATGAGTGTTGGAAAGCCGGTGGGCGTGGTAACCCGGCAGA